>NC_012843.1:0-16748 GCF_013377495.2 Cygnus atratus | reverse complement strand
TAGGGAGTCTGTGTGTTGTCAGGATTATTACTAGGATTGAGAGGGCGAAGGATCCTAGGTAGGCTTTGATTAATCCTGTGTGTATTGGGGTTGCGGCTTTGCTTGCGGCTACTTGCAGGTCGGCAAGGCCCTCTGGTCCTATTTTTTTAAGTCAGGAGAGGTCGATTAGGTGTAGGGCAATGTTTTGCCCTTTTTCTAGTAGATTTTTGGATAAGAATCGGTGTACTAGGGGGTTGAAGTACCCTAATATGGAGGAGAAGTTTATAAGGGGGTTTGGTTTGGGGTGGGTGATGGCATTTGTTATGCTCGAGAGTTCTAGGGCTAGGGCGATTCCCAGGACTGTCACTAGGATGGCAGCGGTTTTGGTGATAAGGGGCATGGTTATTGGTGGTGTTTTAGCTGGTGTGATGAAGGAGGTGATGATTATTCCTGCTGTAATGCTACCCAGGGCGAGTCGGGTTAGTGGGGCAGTGATTAGTGGGTTGTTTTCGTTTATTGGTGTTATTGGGGGGATTCGGGTTTGTCCGGCTTGGACTAGGATAGTTATGCGGATGCTGTAGGTTGCGGTGAATGCTGTGGCTAGGAGAGTTAGGAGTAGGGCTCAGGTGTTTAGGTAGGATGTGTTTAGGCTTTCGATGATGAGGTCTTTTGAGTAGAATCCGGCTAGGAATGGGGTTCCTATTAATGCCAGGTTTCCGATAGTTAGGCAGGAGGTTGTGACTGGGAGTATCTTTTGTAGGCCGCCTATTTTTCGGATGTCCTGTTCTCCGTTTAGGCTGTGGATAATAGATCCGGAGCATAGAAATAACATGGCCTTAAAGAAAGCGTGGGTGGAGATGTGTAGGAATGCCAGCTGTGGAAGGTTTAGTCCGATGGCGACTATTATTAGTCCGAGTTGGCTAGATGTTGAGAAAGCAATGATTTTCTTGATGTCATTTTGGGTTAGGGCGCATGTGGCGGCAAATAGGGTTGACAGGGCGCCTAGGCATAGGCAGATGGTTAGGGCTGTTTGGTTGGTGGCTAGTAGTGGGTGTATGCGGATGAGTAGGAAGATTCCGGCCACTACCATGGTGCTGGAGTGCAGTAGGGCTGATACTGGGGTGGGGCCTTCTATTGCCGCAGGCAGTCACGGATGGAGTCCAAATTGGGCAGATTTTCCTGCGGCTGCGAGGATTAATCCTATGAGGGGGAGGATGGGGGTTTGGTGGGGGTATACGGTTTGTTGGATTTCTCAGGTGTTGAAGGTTGAGGCCAGTCATGCTATGCTTAAGATCAGCCCAATGTCCCCGATTCGGTTGTAGATTACAGCCTGCAGGGCAGCAGTGTTGGCCTCTGCCCGGCCCTGTCATCAGCCGATGAGGAGGAAGGATATGATTCCTACTCCCTCTCAGCCAACGAATAGGAGGAACATGTTGTTTGTGGTCGTCAGGAGAAGTATGGCAATTAGGAATGTTAGTAGGTAGGTAAAGAATTTTGTAACGTATGGCTCTGAGGCTATGTATCAGATAGCGAATTGTAGGATTGACCATGTCACAAATAGGGCAATTGGAAGGAATATTATTGAGTACTGGTCTATTGTCAGGCTTAGGGGGATTTTGAAGTTTATAATGAACTTCCATTCTCAGTGGCAGGCGATGGATTCTACTCCGGAGTAGATGAATGTGGTTGCTGGGGCCAGGCTGATTAGGAACGCAGTTTTAACAGTGCGGGTAATGGTTGACGGGGTGTTTTTAAAGTTTTTAAATAGGAGTGGTAGGATAATTGGGGTTAAGAGGATGGTTAGTGTGAGTAGTGTGAGGGAGTTGATTAGTAGTGTGGGGTTCACTACTTTTACTTGGAGTTGCACCAAGATGGGTGGTTCCTAAGACCAGTGGATTACTGTTATCCTTTAAAAGTTAAGGGGGCTGAGGTTTTAGGCTCAGATGCAAGAGTTAGCAGTTCTTGTTGGTTAGACCCTCCCCTCGGCAGGTAAGAAGGTTTGAACTTCTATTCTTAGAATCACAGTCTAATGTTTGGTTTAAACTATACTTGCACGAAGGAATTCCGGAGATCAGTTCGGGCTTGAGGATTAGGAGGAACATCGGGATAATGTGGAGTGTCATAATTAGATGCTCTCGTGTGGTTGAGTTTTGGATAGATGTAATGTGGGAGGGGATTGGGCCTCGTTGGGTTGTTAGAAGTATGAATAGGGTGTAGGAGGCGGTCAGTAGGGTTGCTATTCCTGTTAGGATGATTGTGAATGCAGATCAGTTGAATAGGGTAATTATAATAGTTAGTTCTGCTATGAGGTTCGTTGTTGGGGGTAGGGCCATGTTTGTCAAGTTGGCCAGTAGTCATCAGGTGGCTATGAGTGGTAGGAGGGGTTGAAGACCTCGCGTGAGTAGTAGAATACGGCTGTGTGTGCGTTCGTAGTTTGTGTTGGCTAGGCAGAATAGTATGGAGGAAGTCAGCCCGTGGGAAATTATTAGGATTATTGCTCCTGAGAATGATCAGTGGGTTTGGATTATTCCTGCAGCGATGACTAGTCCTATGTGGCTGACAGATGAGTAGGCGATTAGTGATTTTAGGTCTGTCTGTCGTAGACAGATTGAGCTAGTCATTAAGGCACCCCATAGGGCTAGGGTTAGAAAGGGGTAGTGCAGGAGGTTGGATAGGGGGCCCATTAGTAGGGTGACCCGTATGATTCCATATCCTCCTAGTTTCAGTAGGAGGGCAGCGAGGAGTATTGAGCCTGCGATGGGTGCTTCTACGTGGGCTTTCGGTAATCAGAGGTGCAGGCCGTACAGTGGGGCTTTTACTATGAATGCTATTAGCAGTGCTAGGCCTGACAGTGTCCCTGTTCATGAGGTGGACAGGGTTGGGCGGATTAGTTCTAGGGTTGGCAGGTGTAGGGTGCCGATTTTCACGTATAGGTGTATGATTGTAATTAGTAGGGGCAATGAGCTTACCAGCGTGTAGAATAACAAGTAGATACCGGCGCTTAGGCGTTCCGGCTGGTTTCCTCATCGTGTGATTAGAATCAGGGTGGGGATAAGGGTTGCTTCGAATGAGATATAAAATAGCGCTAGTTCTGTGGTAGAGAAGGCTAATAGGATGAACGGCTGGACTGTGATTAGGGTTGAGATAAAGATTCGCTTGCGCGATAGGGGCTCTTGTTGTAGGTGGTTTTGGCTCGCTATGATTATGAGTGGTAGCAGTCAGCAGGATAGCACTAAGAGGGGGGATGAGATTTGGTCAATGCCTGTTCAGTTGGATAGGAATTTGTATGGGTAGTAGGTTGGGATTAATCATTGGAGGCTTAGGGTGGCGATTAGGAGGCTGTATAGGGTAGTGTTGGTCCATAGGAATTTTGGTGGGGATAGTAGGGCTGTTGGGAGGAGTATAATTGTTGGTAAGATGACTTTTAGCATTGTAGAAGGTTCAGATTATGTAGGTGGTCGGAGCCGTGAGTGCGCGTGGAGGCTACTAGGATGGCTAGGCCCGTGCCTGCTTCACATGCTGAGAAGGTTAGTATGAGAATTGGCACCATGGTGAATGAGGGGGTTTGGGTTTCGATAGATCATATTGATAGGCCTACAAATATTGATAGTATCATGCTTTCAAGGCATAGTAGGGCAGATACTAGGTGGGTCCGGTGGAAGGCTAGTCCAAGTCCGCTAAAAACAAAGGCCGAGTAAAAGCTCAGGTGCAGGGGTGACATAAGAAAGTTACGGGGTTGGCCGTAATCTGCTGGGCCGAAACCAGCTGTCTTCTTAGTTAGACTAACTTTCTGCTACTCTGCCCATTCTAGGCCTCCTTGGACTCATTCGTAGGCTAGTCCTAGTGTCAGGAGAAGGAGGATAGCTACGGTTCAGGCGAGGGTCATTAGGGGGGATTGGAGTTGGATGGCCCATGGTAGTGGGAGTAGGAGGGCGATTTCTAGGTCGAATAGGAGGAAGAGGATGGCTACTGAGGAAGAATCGGACTGAGAATGGTAGGCGAGCAGATCCAAGTGGGTCAAACCCACACTCGTATGGTGATAGTTTCTCTGAGTCGGGGTTTATCTGGGCGAGTCAGAAGTTTAGTGCGATCAGGGCGGCACTTAGGATTGATGACAGGGCGAATATGAATATGAGTATGTTCACTGCTCTTCTCTGGGTTTGGACCAGATTTTAGAGATTGGAAGTCAATTGTAATTAATATACTAGAAGAGCAAGATCCTCATCAGTAGATGGTTATGTAGAGGAATAATCAGATGACGTCTACGAAGTGTCAATACCAGGCTGCTGCCTCGAACCCGAAGTGATGGTCTGACGTGAAGTGGAATTTAATCAATCGGAGGAGGCAGACGGTTAGGAAGGAGGATCCGATGATTACGTGAAGTCCGTGGAACCCAGTGGCAACGAAGAAGGTGGACCCGTAGACGCTGTCAGCGATTGAGAATGGGGCTTCGTGGTATTCTATTGCTTGCAGGGCTGTGAAGTAGAATCCTAAGAGGATTGTCAGGGTTAGGGCATGGATGGCGTGTTTTCGGTTTCCTTCTGTAATGCTGTGGTGGGCTCATGTTACGGTAACGCCCGAGGCTAAAAGGATGGCTGTGTTTAGTAGGGGGACCTCTATTGGGTTGAGTGGCTTAATCCCTGTTGGGGGTCATTGGCCTCCTAGTTCCGGGGTTGGGGCCAGGCTTGAGTGGAAGAATGCCCAGAAGAATCCTAGGAAGAAGAACGCTTCGGATGTGATGAATAGGATTATGCCGTATCGTAGGCCTTTTTGGACTGTGGGGGTATGATGGCCTTGGAAGGTGCTCTCTCGTACAATATCTCGTCATCATTGGAGTATCACTAGGAGTATTGAGAGGAGGCCGAGGGTTAGTAGTACAGATGAGTTGTAGTGGAACCATATGATTAGCCCCGAGGTTGTGAGCAGGGCAGCGGTTGCTCCGAAAATTGGTCATGGGCTTGGGTCTACTATGTGGTAGGAGTGCGCTTGGTGTGCCATTAGATGTTTTCTTGTAAGTATAGGCTTAGAAGGAGGACGAAGACGTAGGCCTGGATTATAGCTACTGCTACTTCTAGAATGGTGAGGAGTAGTAGGATGATTACTGTTAGGGCGGATACTACGGGAAGGGTGGGTACAAGCGCAATGGAGGCTGTGGAGATGAGCTGGATTAGTAGGTGACCTGCTGTTAGGTTGGCTGTGAGACGGACTCCTAGGGCCAGGGGGCGGATTAGCAGGCTGGTTGTTTCGATCAGGATTAGTGCGGGGATTAGGGGTGTTGGGGTACCTTCAGGTAATAAGTGGGCTAAAGAGGCTGATGGCTGGTTTCGCAGGCCTGTTAGCAGTGTAGCGAGTCATAGTGGAAAGGCTAGGGCTATGTTCATGGATAGTTGGGTGGTTGGGGTGAATGTGTAGGGGAGGAGGCCTAGGAGGTTGATTGTGAGTAGTATGACTATTAGTGATGTGAGTATTATGGCCCACTTATGGCCGTTTTTGTTAAGTGGGACTATTAATTGTTTTGTGATTAGGTGCAGCAGTCATGTTTGTAGGGTAGATAGGCGGTTGCTGATTCATCGGTTGTTTGGGGATGGGAATAGTAAGGCCGGGAAGAGCAGGGACAGTAGGATTAAGGGGATACCGAATAAATGAGGGCTGGAGAATTGGTCGAAGAAGCTTAGGTTCATGGTCAGGGTCATGGTGTGGGCTTGGTGGTGAGTGAGGTTTTACTTGATGGGGGGTTTGTTGTGATGAAGGCTAGCAGTTTTGGTTGAATTAGAAGTGCTAGGGTTAGTCAGGTTATAACTATGATCGAGAATCATGGTGCGGGGTTGAGTTGTGGCATATCATTAAGGAGGGGAGAGGTCCCTCTCTGGCTAGCTTAAAAGGCTAGTGCTGTTGCATAGCTTCTTAATGATTAGGATGATGACAGAAGGGATGATCAGGCTTCGAAGTGTGGGAGTGGGGTTGATTCTACTACGATGGGTATGTAGCTGTGGTTAGCTCCGCAGATTTCTGAGCACTGTCCGTAAAAAATTCCAGGCCGGGTGGCGATGAATGAGGTTTGGTTTAGTCGGCCTGGGATTGCGTCTGTTTTAACTCCGAGTGTTGGGACTGCTCAGGAGTGAAGCACATCTCCTGCGGTAATGATTACGCGGATGGGGGATTCTATTGGAATAACCACGCGGTGGTCAACTTCTAGTAGCCGGAAGTGGCCATTTGGTAAGTCTGCGGTGGGTACTATATAAGAGTCAAATGATAAATCTTTGAAGTCCGTATATTCGTAGCTTCAGTATCATTGGTGACCGATGGCTTTTAGTGTGAGATCAGGTTCGTCAATTTCGTCCATTATGTAGAGGATTTGCAGTGATGGCAAGGCGAGGAGTACCAGGACGACAGCAGGCAGGATTGTCCAGATCAGTTCTACTTCTTGGGCGTCTACGGCGTTGGATGAGAGTTTTTCTGTCAGCATGTGGGCTAGGAGGTATAGGACTAGGCTACAGATAGCCAGGGCAACGATTAGGGCGTGGTCGTGGAATTCGACGAGTTCTTCTATAATTGGTGATGAGGCGTCTTGGAATCCTAGTTGGGAATGGTTGGCCACATGAGATGTACAGGATTTTTACCTGTGATTTAGTCTTGACAAGGCTATGTAATTGGTTTACTAACGTCTCATAAGAAAGAAGCATGAGTGGTTAATGCAGTTGGCTTGAAACCAGTGTATGAGGGTTCGATTCCTTCCTTTCTTGTACTTGGACGAAAGCCGGTTCTTCGAAGGTGTGGTATGGGGGAGGGCAGCCGTGGATTCATTCAATGTTTGTGGCGGTTAGCTCTGGTTGTAGGACTTTTCGCTTGGCTGAGAAGGCTTCTCAGATGATGAATATCAGTATAATTACGGCTACTATTGAGATTAGGGAGCCGATGGAGGAAACGGTGTTTCATAGTGTGTAGGCATCGGGGTAGTCCGAGTATCGTCGGGGCATTCCTGCTAGGCCTAGGAAGTGCTGAGGGAAGAATGTTAGATTTACTCCTGTGAATATTACTCCGAAGTGGGCTTTTGCTCATGTCTGGTGCAGGGTAAATCCGGTGAGGAGTGGGAATCAGTGAGTGAATCCCGCTAGAATGGCAAATACGGCGCCCATGGAAAGGACGTAGTGGAAGTGGGCAACTACGTAATATGTGTCGTGTAGGGCGATGTCTAGGGAGGAGTTTGCAAGGACGATTCCTGTTAGTCCTCCGATGGTAAATAGGAAAATAAATCCTAGGGCTCATAGTATTGGGGGGTCTCATTTAATTGTTCCTCCGTGCAGGGTGGCTAGCCAGCTAAATACTTTGATTCCGGTGGGGATGGCAATGATTATAGTAGCTGATGTAAAGTAGGCTCGGGTATCAACGTCCATTCCTACTGTAAATATGTGATGGGCTCAGACGATAAATCCAAGGAATCCAATTGATAATATGGCTCAGACTATTCCTATGTAGCCGAATGGTTCTTTTTTGCCTGAGTAGTACGTGACTACGTGCGAGATGATTCCGAATCCGGGTAAGATTAGAATGTAGACTTCTGGGTGTCCGAAAAATCAGAACAGGTGTTGGTACAGGATTGGGTCACCCCCTCCGGCGGGGTCGAAGAATGTGGTGTTCAGGTTTCGGTCGGTTAGTAGTATTGTGATACCTGCGGCGAGTACGGGGAGTGATAGGAGGAGTAGGATGGCGGTAATTAGGACGGATCAGACGAATAGTGGGGTCTGGTACTGTGAGAGTGCGGGAGGTTTTATGTTGATGGCTGTGGTAATAAAGTTAATAGCCCCAAGGATGGAGGAAACACCGGCCAAGTGAAGCGAGAAAATGGCCAGGTCTACTGAGGCTCCGGCGTGGGCTAGGTTACCTGCTAGGGGTGGGTAGACAGTTCAGCCTGTGCCGGCACCGGCTTCTACGGTAGATGAGGCCAATAGCAGTAGGAATGACGGTGGGAGGAGTCAAAAGCTTATGTTATTTATTCGTGGGAATGCTATGTCGGGGGCGCCGATCATAAGGGGGACTAGTCAGTTGCCGAATCCTCCGATCATAATGGGCATGACTATGAAGAAGATTATTACGAAGGCGTGGGCGGTGACGATTACATTGTAAATTTGGTCGTCGCCTAGCAGGGTTCCTGGTTGTCCCAGTTCTGCGCGGATTAACAGGCTGAGTGCGGTGCCGACTATTCCTGCCCATGCTCCGAAGACAAGGTATAGGGTGCCGATATCTTTGTGGTTAGTGGAAAATAGTCATCGGTTGATGAAGGTCACGGGTAAGATGGCTGAATGTTAAAGCGTTAGGCTGTAGTCCTTTTTACAGAGGTTTAATTCCTCTTCTTATCGGCTCTGTAGTGAAATTCATGTTGAGTTGCAAGCTCATCGATACGCGCTGAGGTGCGTCGGGGCCTTTATAGGCAGAAGCCAATTGGTTTAGGCATTTAGCTGTTAACTAGAGTTTTGTGGGATCGAAGCCCATCTGTCTAGGGGAGGCTTTAGCTTAATTAAAGTGTCTGATTTGCATTCAGAAGATACGGGCTAGTGTCCTGTAAGTCTTAGTGTGCAGAAACTAAGAGGGTCCAACTCTTATTTAAGGCTTTGAAGGCCTTCGGTTTAGGGGGTGTTATCCTAAGTTTCTAGACAATGGCGTGTATCATGGGGGAGAGGGGGAGTAGGAAGATTGATAGTGAGGCGAGGATCGCGGTGGGCGTGCTTGGGCTTTTGCTAGTGTATCATTGTTTTATGTGGTTGGAGGAGTTAGGGGGAAGAGTGATTGTTGAGTGGTATGCGAGGCGTAGATAGAAGAAGAGGCTGAGTAGTGACAGTATGGCGATTGCCATGGCTGCTGGTGTTATTTCTTGTTTGGTCAGCTCTTGGATAATGAATCATTTTGGCATGAAGCCTGTTAGTGGGGGGAGGCCGGCTAGGGATAAGAGTACTAGTATTAGGGTGGCGTTTAGTACTGGGGTCTTTGCTCATGAGGTTAGGATCATGGTTAGGTTGAGAGCTTTGATTTTGTTGAGGGCTATGAATACGGCTGATGTTATGATTGCGTAGAGGTAGAAGGTGAGTAGGGCTAGTTTAGGGCTGTAGACCAGGATAATGGCGATTCAGCCTAGGTGGGAGATGGATGAGAAGGCTAGGATTTTGCGCGTTTGTGTTTGATTTAGTCCTATTCAGCCTCCCAGCGCTGCTGAGGCTAGGGCTATGGTGGTGAGCAGGGCTGGGTTGAGGGATTTGGATGTTAGTAGGAGTAGAGTTAGAGGGGGGAATTTTATGAGGGTCGAGAGTAGGAGGGCTGTTATTAGTGGGGACCCTTGCAGTACTTCTGGGAATCAGAAGTGGAATGGGACCAGGCCTAATTTGATGGCGATTGCTGCTGTTAGTAGCAGGCAGGAGGTGGGGTGATTTATTTGTGTAATGTCCCATTGGCCGGTGACCCAGGCATTGGTTATGCTGGAGAACAGTACTAGGGCGGAGGCAGCTGCTTGGGTTAGGAAGTACTTTGTTGCAGCTTCTACTGCTCGTGGGTGGTGGGATTTGGCGATTAGGGGAATGATGGCTAGTGTGTTGATCTCCAGCCCGGTTCAGGCCATAATTCAGTGGTTGCTGGAGATTGTGATCGTTGTGCCTAGGATGAGGCTGAAGGTTACGATTGGGGTTGCATAGGGGTTCATTAGTAGGGGAGGGGGTTGAACCATCATTTTCGGGGTATGGGCCCGATAGCTTGATTAGCTGACTCTACTAGAAAATAATATAAGGGAAGTATGGAGAGTTTTGATTTCTCCTGTGTAGGTTCAATTCCTACTTTTCTAAGGTCGACAGGAAATGAGAGGGCTGTTATACCTCTATGTTCACTTTATCATAGTGACCCTTTGGAGTTCAGGCACATTTCCTTATGTAAGGAGGTAGGCCTGCATAGCAGATAGGCATGCTAGTGTGTCAGAGGCACAGAGCTAGTGTGAGGGGTAGGAAGTTTTTTCATAGTAGGTGCATCAGTTGGTCATATCGAAATCGTGGGTAGGAGGCTCGAATTCATAGGAAGCCAGAGGATAGTAGAAGGACTTTTGTAGCTAGGATAACGGGGAATAGTTCTGGGGGTGGTCCCAGGGCGCTTGGATTTAAGAACATGATGGCTGTAAGTGTGTTTATCAGTATGATGTTGGCGTATTCGGCTAGGAAGAACAGGGCGAAGGGTCCTGCGGCGTATTCGACGTTGAACCCTGAGACTAGTTCAGATTCGCCTTCTGTAAGGTCAAAAGGTGCTCGGTTAGTTTCTGCAAGGGTGGATACGTACCACATCATTGCTAGGGGCCATGAGGAAAAAATGAAGTATAGGGGCTCTTGTGCTACGGCGAAGGTACTGAGTGTGTAGCTTCCGCTTAGCATGATCACTGACAGTAGGATGAGGGCTAGTGTAACTTCGTATGAGATAGTCTGTGCTACCGCCCGCAGGGCCCCGATTAGTGCGTATTTTGAGTTTGAGGTTCAGCCTGATCATAGGACCGAGTAGACGGCCAGACTGGACATGGCTACTAGGAAGAGGACTCCTAGGTTTAGATCTACTAGGGGGAATGGGAGGGGCAGGGGTGCTCAAGTGGTGAGAGCTAGGACAAGGGCTAGCATTGGCATTAGGATGAACAGCATTGGGGAGGAAGTGGAGGGTCGGATGGGCTCTTTGGTGAATAGTTTAAGCCCGTCTGCAAATGGTTGGAGCAGGCCAAAGGGCCCTACGACGTTAGGGCCTTTGCGAGATTGTATGTAGCTTAGGATTTTCCGTTCTACCAGGGTTAGGAAGGCTACGGCAATTAAGATCGGAATGATGTACAGGAGTGATATAATGAGGCAGCTTAGTATTGTCATTTGTACCATTTGTGGAGCTAGGGAGAGGATTTGAACCTCTGGGGAAAGGGCTTAAGCCTTTTGCACTTGCCGGGCTCTGCCACTCTAGCTGATCCTTTTCTAGGATTGAAAGTGGTGGGTGGGGCCCTTTTCACGGTTTAGTTGGTTTCACCATTTGGGGGGGGGGGCGTGCCTGTAGTATTGGCCCCACTTTCCCGGTCCTTTCGTACTGGGGAGAGTGTCGCATAGATAGAAACCGACCTGGATTGCTCCGGTCTGAACTCAGATCACGTAGGACTGTTAATCGTTGAACAAACGAACCCTTAATAGCGGCTGCACCATTAGGATGTCCTGATCCAACATCGAGGTCGTAAACCCCCCTGTCGATATGGGCTCTTGAGGGGGATTGCGCTGTTATCCCTGGGGTAGCTTGGTCCATTAATCAATTATATTGGGTCTGGTCACTATTAGCACTTTGAGGGGTGGCTCTAGGTAAAGAGGTGTGGTCTTGTTTTTGGAGGATTTGTTTTTCTCCAAGGTCGCCCCAACCGAAAAATATCGACCAAGCCTGCGATGGTAGTGGCCCCAGTGGGGTTGGTTTGGGTTCGCGGTGGTCGTTGATTTTTAAGTTCCACAGGGTCTTCTCGTCTTATGTTCACATCCCTGCTTTTGCACGGGGAGATCAATTTCACTGATTATCCGTGAGAGACAGTTAAGACCTCGTTTAGCCATTCATACAAGTCTCGATTTATGGGACAATTGATTGCGCTACCTTTGCACGGTTAGGATACCGCGGCCGTTTAACTTGAGTCACCGGGCAGGCATCACCTTCAATACTTGTTTATTTGCTGAAGGCTATGTTTTTGGTAAACAGTCGGGCCTTGTGATTTGCCGAGTTCCTTTCACAGATTTCAGTCGTTCTTATGGGCGCTCCTGGGTTGGGTTAACAGTATTGGTTAATACGTGGTCTTGTAGGGGTTTTTGTATTTGTCTAGGTCTGTTAATAATGTTTCCATGTAAGCTTGCGCCGTCAGAGGGGTGTGGCCCCAAGTTACTTATTTTAGCATTAATTCTCCTATATTCATAGGTTGACCTGTTTGTGATAAGGGAATCCTCTTGTTTTGGTATTTTTAGTGTTGGAGCTTTGACGCACTCTTTGTTGATGGCTGCTTTAGGGCCCACTGTAAGGTCGGTAGAAGGAGTTATCCGCTAGTCGAGGTTGTGTCCTTTTTTAATGGAGCTGTCCCTCCATTAAATAACTCTTAATCATCTCATTGGGGTTCGGGTGATGTCCGGTAGGGAGGATTAAGGGGGAACTTAAATTCGTTTCACAGGTAACCAGCTATCACCCAGCTCGGTTGGCTTTTCACCTCTACTGACAAGTCATCCCACTCTTTTGCAACAGAGACGGGTTCGTTCTATTCAACTGCCTGAAAGTAGCTCGCTTGGGTTTCGGGGGGGCAAACTTTAGTTCACTTTGCTTGGTTGTTCTCGCTAAATCATGATGCAAAAGGTACAAGGGTTAATCTTTGCTGTCTCTCGCTTTGATTGTTTCACTATTATTTCATCTTTCCCTTACGGTACTGGAATCTCTATCGCGCCTAAGCGTCTTTTCTATCGCCTATACTAGGACTGTAAAATGCTTTAGTTTAATCTGTTTAGTAAATTTTTTAGTTTTGGTGTTATTTATGTGGCTGAGTTAGAGGGGGGGCTTCAAGACGACCTGGTTTAGCAGATATCTTTCAGGTGTAAGCTGAATGCTTTGGGTGTTATAGCTACGTCTTGGATATTCTAAGTACACCTTCCGGTACACTTACCTTGTTACGACTTACCTCATCTTTAGCGTGTTAATGGTATTAGTTATATGGGACATAGCTTTTGAGGAGGGTGACGGGCGGTATGTACGTGCCCCAGGGCCGGCTTAAAGTGGGCTCTATTGTCCCGCTTTACTGCTAAATCCTCCTTCCAGAAGCAGTTTCAAACTTCTTTCCGTGTGCCCTATGCATAGGGAATGTAGCCCATTTCTTCCACCCCATAGGCTATACCTTGACCTGTCTTATTAGCGGTATGCTATTGTGTCCACTGCTGTGCTCTCATTCGAGGTGGGCTGGCGACGGCGGTATGTAGGCTGTGTTGGCAAGGGGTGGTTGGGTTAATCGTGGATTATCGATTGTAGAACAGGCTCCTCTAGGTGGGTTTGGGGCACCGCCAAGTCCTTAGAGTTTTAAGCGTTTGTGCTCGTAGTTCTCTGGCGGATACTTCGGTAAAGTAAGTATCAAGATTTAGGGCCAGGCATAGTGGGGTATCTAATCCCAGTTTGGGCCCTGGCTTTCGTGGGGTTAAATCAGTCGCTAGTTCCTAAGATCATCTTAATGGTGTGTTTAGGTGCAGCTTGGGCTTATGACAGCTTAGTTGCATTTTGGTCTTAGTTAGTTAGGATAGGCATTTTACCACTCTTTACGCCGGGTTTATGGGACGGTTGATTTGGGTTTCTTGTGTGACCGCGGTGGCTGGCACAAGATTTACCAACCCTTAGGAGAATTGTTGCTATAACTAAGTCAAGTTTGCACTCATTGCTTAATGTTAACTACTGCTGAATACCCGTGGGGGCGTGGCTTAGCGAGGCGTCTTGGGCTACTGCTTGGGTGTGCCTGATACCCGCTCCTCAAGGCCTGGTGGTGGTAGGCGGTCGAGGGCGTTTACACTGGGGCGCGGATACTTGCATGTATGAATTTAGCAAAAACCAACCGTAAGGTTAGGACTAAGTCTTTTGTTCGCAGGTATGCTTGTGTACCATCTTGGCAGCTTCAGTGCCATGCTTTGTGTTAAGCTATGTGAACGGGAGTGGGGCCAGCTGATGGTTGGATGATGGACGGTGGGAGGCGAAATGTGTGAAATTGTTGTATGTGTTATCACTGTTTAGTACTGGAGTTTCTCTAATAAATTTAGGTTGTTTCGTATATGTTTGTATATATATATCGTCGGAAATGTATGGGGCTGGTTAATGGAATTCTTGAGGCGGCCCCAATAGACATTGGGGGGTTGGGGTTTGTGCCATGTGATTTGGAGTTGTGGTTTTGAGTAAGCAGAAGTTTACTGGTTTCGGTTTAGTGAAGCGCAGGGGTTGCGCTTGATAGCTTTTGTTTTTGTGGTATGTCCTGTGAGCATTCACTGAATAGCCCCATTTAACCCGGAGGGTGGAGGTAACATTAACTGAATGTGGTCAAAGTGCATCAGTGTCAAGATGATTCCCCATATACGCCAACCGTCTCATTGAGGGACCCTTGAGATATAGGATAGGCCGTGTGGCAGGTGTGTCCAAGCTTAGATTGTGGGCTCCACGAAGTCACTGGGAATAGCCACCTGTGAGATAACCCCGGAAAAAATAAAAGGAACCAGAGGCGCCAAAAAGCTGGGAAATGCCGCGATTACGCATTGAGGTGGTGGAAGTATTCCACAGATGCCACTTTGAAGGGCAAGTAGAGGTGAGTGAACCCAATGGATGGCCCTGACCGAGGAACCAGAGGCGCAAAAATGTGAGGAGGGCGAGGGGTTTAGGGGGAACGTATGGGCCTGAAGCTAGTCATACCGGACATTATGTGCGGCGGGTTGCTGATTTCACGTGAGGTGTACGACTAATAAATCCATCTGATACGAACTGCATGAGATATGTGGAGGAGGGTTGTTGTAGGTGTTATGTCCTGGGAGCATTCATTGGATAGTGGCCTTGTTGTGTGCTTGGGTGTGGGGTTTGGGGGTTAGCTGGTTAGTCTTGGGGCATTCATGTTGGTCGGTTGGTAGGAGGGTGTTGGGAGGGTTTGATGTCCGTGTGCATGGTATGGGTTTAGTACTTGCTTGTAGGGTAGTCCGTGCGTGATGTGTATTGCTGGGACCATAGTTGTATGTATGGGGAATATAAATCTATGCACGAATATGCATAACCAAATACCCCCTGCCCGGGGGGGGAAGGGGGGGGAGTTAAGCATAGGCGGCATAGATGCGCAGTTAAGGGAGGCTTGTGGTTGTTCCTGTAGTTGAGAACAATGACGGCTTTTCGAGCCGTAGGTTTCGGGTAGTGGCCGAGCAGGAATAATGGCTTATTTTATGTTTTTCTTAGGAATTTGTTTTGTAGTGGGTGTTCTGGGTGTAGCGTCGAACCCTTCGCCATATTACGGGGTTGTTGGCTTGGTGCTGGCGTCTGTGGCGGGGTGTGGATGGTTGTTGGGTCTTGGGGTTTCATTTGTGGCCTTGGTGCTGTTCATGGTGTATTTGGGGGGGATGCTAGTGGTGTTTGTTTATTCGGTGGCTCTAGCGGCGGAGCCTTTCCCTGAGGCTTGGGGGGATTGACGGGTGGTTGGGTATGCGGCGGTGTTTGTGACGGTTGTTTTTGCGGGATTAGTGTTTGGGGGGTTTATGGGGTCTTGGAAGCTTGGGGTGGCTACTGTGAATAATGTTGGGATGTCTGTTGTTCGGTTGGATTTTAGTGGGGTTTCCATGTTTTATTCGTACGGGGTGGGTATGTTTTTGGTGGCGGGGTGGGGGCTGCTGTTGACTTTATTTGTTGTGCTGGAGCTTGTGCGGGGGTTATCGCGGGGCGCTATTCGGGCGGTTTAGGGGTCTAAGGTCAGAGAATAGTTTATTGAAAAATGCCAGCTTTGGGAGCTGGAGATAAAGGTTTGAGTCCTTTTTTTCTGAGTCTGGGATACTCTAAGAAGTGGTAAGCCTTCAATCTTTGGTTTACAAGACCAATGTTTTTATAAACTATTAGAGTATTTAGCAGTTGAGTATTTTGTTTTCTAGGGCACTTGCGATAGGGAAGAGGAATAGGAGGATAGTGAAGTAGGCGATTGAGGCGAGTTGGCCAATGATGATGAATGGGTGTTCGACGGGTTGGCTCCCCACTCATGTCAGGACGAGGAGGTCGGCTACTAGTACTCAGAATAGAAGTTGGGAGAGTGGCCGGAATGTTATTGCTCGTTGTTTTGATTTGTGTAGGAAGGGGATTAGGAATAGGATTAGCACAGAAGCGGCTAGTGCTAGTACGCCCCCCAGTTTGTTTGGGATTGAGCGTAGGATAGCGTAGGCGAATAGGAAGTATCATTCTGGCTTAATGTGTGGGGGGGTTACTAGGGGGTTTGCGGGGGTGAAGTTTTCTGGGTCTCCTAGGAGGTTGGGTGAGAATAGGGCAAGTCCTATTAGGGGGGTGATTATTAGGGCGAGTCCTAGGATATCCTTGAGAGAGAAGTAGGGGTGGAATGGGATTTTGTCGCAGTCTGACACGATTCCTAGTGGGTTGTTTGAGCCGGATTCGTGTAGGAAGGTCAGGTGGACTAGGGTGATTCCTGCAATTAGGAAGGGCAGTAGGAAGTGGATGGCGAAGAATCGGGTTAGAGTTGGGTTGTCCACTGAGAATCCCCCTCAGGCTCATTCTACTAGGGTTTGCCCGATGTATGGGATGGCTGAGAATAGGTTAGTGATCACGGTGGCCCCTCAGAATGATATCTGTCCTCATGGCAGGACGTATCCTACGAAGGCAGTTGCTATGAGGGTGAGTAGGAGGACTACCCCTGTGTTTCAGGTTTCTTTGTACAGATAGGAGCCGAAGTAGAGGCCTCGTCCGATGTGCAGGTAGATGCAGATAAAGAAGAATGAGGCGCCGTTAGCATGAAGGTTGCGGATGAGTCATCCATATTGGACGTCTCGGCATGTATGGGCCACTGAGGAGAAGGCGAGTGAGGTGTCTGCGGTGTAGTGCATGGCTAGCAGGAGGCCTGTTAAGATTTGTGTGGCTAGACAGATGGCCAGTAGAGAGCCGAAATTTCATCAAGCAGAAATGTTAGAGGGGGCAGGCAGGTCGATTAGGGAGTTGTTGATTATTTTTAGTAGTGGGTGAGATTTGCGGATGTTGGGGGCCAT
>NW_026110224.1:0-54921 GCF_013377495.2 Cygnus atratus | reverse complement strand
CCCTGTGATGTGACAAGCAGCTAGGCAGTTTTGCCTAGTTCTCAGCAGTGGCAGAACTCATGGATACCCATCCTCAAGACATGTCCTCCCAGAGTGGAGGATCTGGATGGTCGCAATCAGTATTGCCTCCCTCGGCTGGTAGGCAGGTGCCCCTGAGCTGTGCCAGCACCAGGCACCTCGCCACACCGTGCAGAGAGCGGTGAGCTGCCTCTCTCTGCTCACACTATGCATGTCTGCATGGGCTACACCTGAGGTGGAACTGCTTCACTCTTTCACATTTAAATCAGAACCTGGCATAAAATCACTATTGAGCAAACAAGAATCAAACCAAAGGGAGTTCTGTCCAGCAGTGCACTGCTTCACAGGTCATACTCTTTGATACTGCCTACCTACCCACAACATGAAAACACATTTACATTAGATGCTTGCATTGTCTGCAAGTATCTTTTCCTTGTGAACCATTTTAAACACAGAATGAAATTAGTCCGAAATCTGTAGAGGTTTTAGTCTAGTTTTAGTAGCTGGATAAAAGTACATTGAAAGAGTTAAAACAACAACAGAACATAAACCAAAACACCCCTATGCCAAGAGCAGGAAAGTGGCAATGGTACAATCCTGCTATTTTATTCGACAATAATACGGTTCCCTCATCAAGACAAACTACCCAGCCTTCAGCCTTGTAGTTTGTCTGCTCAGGAACTGGATTACTGCCTCATAAAACAGTGCAATGGTGCAATTATCACTTCAGTATTAGGTAGGTACTGCAAGGTGCTCACATTCTGTGTTAGGTGGGACATTTTATGGTACCATAAAGCTGATGTGGCTTCAAGAATTTGATACAGTGTTAAATTAACGAATCACACGATGGGACACATCTAAAACAAAATGGAATAGCTCCTTTTTCTTCCAACAGGCACTGGAGGCATGTGAGGTTGTATACAAGAGGTATGGACATCACACTGGAGATGAAATGAGGTGGTAGATGCAAGTGTCCTCAATTGCTGTATGTGCAGTGTGATGCTGAGATAGAGGTATGTGTTTGAGACTTGACTAATGTGCATTTCTACTGAACTTTACATCTCAAAGCATTTTCCCTGGAAATACAGTATTTTTGTTACTGTGTTTCCCCTATGCCTTCATTTGGGAATGACCAGTAACTAACCAGTAATGACCAGAGTAACTAACTCTTGTACAGCACCATATGGAAGTCTTTGGATGAGAGATGTACCAGCTCCTTTCATTTGGAGCTCCCAGGCAGTAGGAACAGATCTGTGAGGACAGCAAGGGAGTGCTCCAACACCTGGAGATGCAGCTGGGTTGGGAACAAACACCAGCGAGTTCCTTTTTTGATGCTAGGAAGCACTGCAAATGAGAAAAGGGAGTTATACTAATTGGAAAAAAAAAAGGGGGGGGGGGGGGGGCGGGGCGTGGAGAAAAGAAACAAAAAGTATCATTCCTTGCAGCCTGGGTGGATGCAGAGGGATGAGGATGTGCAGGGAAGAACGTCACACTGCAAAGTTTAATGGACTGGAAGTGATGGTGATGGAGACCTCTTCTGTGTGGGGGTTGGCTAGCTGCTGCAGTGGAAAGAACACCAGTGCTGCAGATGGAAATGTTTCTGGGTTGACACGTAACAACATCACATGCCAAAGGGAGAGGTAAAATACATTCAGAGCAGGTACATGGAAAACAGATTGAGGTAAGCTAAAATCCTCCCTACTACTTTTCATTCTGTTGCCAAGGATATTGGCTGCCTTCATGGACATAGTGAGTATTTGGGGTTTTCCTTCACATTTTCCTCCCCCACAGTCTTGAGATGTTCTGGAAGCAAATATTCTTTTGTTTGTTTGTTGTTTTTTTTTTTTTCTTTTTAAAATGAATTTTCAGGTGAAAATATTGTCATAATCATTTAAAAAAAATACTTAAGAATTATCTTTTAATCTCACACCACCTTAACGGGCATCGGAACAACATTTACCAGAACTAGATATTTGTTTCAGGGTAGAGAACAGAATCAAATAGACTGGAAATCATTTTAAGAGCTTTGCTGATTAAAAAAAAAAAAAAAGTGATCAAAAACACCCTCAAGATTTTTAGTTGAACATAAAAGAATCGATTTTTAATAGCCTCAAGTGAGAAAATTCAATATTCCTTGTTTCCACTAAGTTTTTCTTTTCTATTTTAATAAATAAAAATAACTCAGAGAGTAGGAGTGTGGGTGTTTCAGATGAACTAGTAACTAAACTGCCATTGAGATCTGGCCTTCACAACCGTAGTTTAAAGTGAAAGCTTGTGAACTTCATAAGCTCCCTTAACTTGGGAATTGTTCAAACACTCCCTACCTCTTAACTACAATATGCATAAAGATTTTAATGGCAGTTATTGATCCTGAATACATTACACCCAGAGATGTCAGCACTTATAAGGAATGTAACAAGATACTGTAAATACGCAAAATACAAGTGTATCAGACAGGGCTGGTTCCAAGCCTCTCAGTAAGGCAACACAGGCCGCTTTGCTGCCAGTAGGCTGAGGAGCAGACGCGGCGGGGCTGCAGATGGGCTTCTCCTGCCAAAATGGAGGGAGAGATGAGGGCAAAGGGTTGTGCTGGGGCTGTGGAGGAAGGGCTGGGTACCCAAACAGCAGGACCTGCCACGTTGTCCTTGGAGGGTCGCTCCCGTCCCGTCCCACGCCTGCTTGTGCACCCGCATGGCTCTGCTGCCAAGGGAACCCAGCACTGCAGCCCCCAAGGACAGGGGCAGGGGCGGCACGACCCAATGCTGGGCCTGGGACTGGCCCCAGCGTGAAGCACGGAGACACTGCACATAGCATTTCCAGCACTGGATGGACTGGGATAGTATTCTGAAAGACGCAAGAGTCCTGTATGGCATTGGAGGACAAACAAACTACAGCTCTTCAATTTTCTTTCCAGTTTTCTTTTGGAGGACACAGGCAAGTGATCTCTCAAGCTGTCCTAATACCCTATTACCCACAAGCTGAAACACACTCAGCCATTAGACAGACCTCCTATTAGTTTAAACACCGCATAAGCCTCTCATCCTTCCGTAGTTCTTATGTACAAATCCTCTGAGAGGAAACATGCTGCTCGGGCATTTTAAAATACTGCAGTGAACTTGACCCCGTGATCAGACTGGTGTGATTCCCACCATCTGTAAGTGCTTGCAGGACTTAGACCTAAGTTTTAAACTGCCTAAAACACTTCTTAAAATCGAGCAATGAAGGGCAACCATGGATTGCATTCGGCTGTAAGCTTCCCCTTGCATGTGGGTTTCTGCTCGCAGACAGCGAGGAAGCCTTGCAGAACAAGAGGGACCCACTACGTGGTGGAAATGACTGCCCTCCACACAGGCCATGGAGAAGCAGAATCATTCCCTGATCGACTTTGTATTCTTTTCAGGAGCAGTTACTCCAGAAATTGCTCCATGGTTAGTTCTTTTAAAGTCAGTTGAAAAACTAGTGTCCCTCTCTGCTTCTATCATTTTCAAGAAATGGGCTTTCTTAATTATATTAAATTAGGTTTCAACTATGCAATTACATCCTTCACTAATTAGTAGCTGGAAATATCAGGCTCTTAAGGTCAATTTACCTCATTTTTCCACTTCTTGCCCACCTTCCTTTCTCATTCTTACTAACCCTGTGCCATGTTTCTAGAAATCACTCCCTGTGGTTGCTTTTATTTTCTTTGCCTCAGATAGCAACAGCACCAGAAAGCCCTATCACAAATTTAAAAACAATCTTTTGAGATGAGCTAAATCTGGTAAATGCTGAATAAGCAGTAGAGAAGCCTTTATTTTTGCTGCTATGTACGTTTGATTGTTATTACAACTGATTAAAAGAAACATACACATCAGGGAGCTGAAAATGACCCTTTTGATCTCTTCCTCTGGGCATGAATCTTCACATGCGTTCCTTCTCAGCCTCTTTGTCTTTAGCTACCAAACCCACAATTGAGAAAGATTGAGAAAGAAGTACTAACGTAGCTCACCTCACTCCTCTGCTCTGACCTCTGGGTAGATATTGTTCACGCATGCAAATTGGGAACAGGACATTAATCAGTTGAAGGGATTGAGCTTTTCTCTTTGCAGTAAAATCAACGCTTAAACACTAGAGGTAAGTCTGATGAGAACAGTAATCTCATGTAGCTTTTCATTTATTTCAGGTTAATTCCTAATACTGTCAATGAGAAAACACTGCTTCAAATTGAAGGAGAATCCATTCAGAAATTCTCTTGTTCTGTTGATCAGAACACAGCTACGGAAAAATTACTAGCTCTGCTGTGCAGTAGTTATCATAAGATAACCAAAGAAAAGAAAGTTTTGGGTAAGAAATAGACCTTTTAATATTCACACTCAGTTCCATGCCAAATGCTATAAACACAGAACATGCTATAAAAACTGACAAGACAGATGGGATTTATTTACCCTAAAAAAGAAAAGAAAGAAAGAAAGAAAGAAGGAAAGAAAGAAAGAAAGAAAGAAAGAAAGAAAGAAAGAAAGAGACCTGAAAGTGAGAGTATTAAGCAAGGCACTTAAAAGTAGTGGGTCAGATTCACCAGCTTTTTTTTCGGTTGTTTTGGGGTTTTCCGAAAGAGTAAAGCAGCTGGGCACTTAGTTGAAACCCCTGACATAAGTGGAGTTGTACTTTCTTCTACTCAGTCCTAATTTTGTGCAGACTGATGTCAAATGCTAGCATTAGAAATTCTGTTCCCATCCTCCACTTTGTACTTCTGCCTCTTTTACAAATTTCCAAGTTACAACCTGGCTGTACCTCCAGCTACCATCAGCAAATCCAGCTCTAATTCACACAAGCTCACTTAATGGCTAGTAAAGTCTTGACCTAAATGTAAACCCTTCAGTGGCAGAAACACACTTTCATTTGTAAAGTGCCAAGCACAGCACGGATAATGGAAATGAAACTCCTAATCCCATCACACGTGCTAGAGATGAACCAGACCTGAACGACACCTCCCACATACAGTCTGCACAAGACCCTGCTGCCATCCTTTGAGAAGCTGCATATACTGCTCTTCCCTTTTTACTCCTCTAATTGAAACCCCTACAGCCTCTGGTCTCTTGAGCAAGGAGACTTCAAATAATCTATATTTTATATCATATTATATGATATGCAACCAACAGAAAGGAAGATGTGAAAGATTGCTTTGCAAGAGCTTTTAGTTGGCTCCCTCTCTCCTCTCATATCGATGTGATTTATTTACACAACATATAATAAATCATGCAGCAACCGGTAGGTTTTTAATGAATAGAACAGACTTAGAGTTCACACTTCCAGTATGAATTGTATTTTTTCTGCTTACTTTCAAATACGTCTCTACGTAGCTAATTCAGTTTGTAATCTCACAAATGTCGTTATCAAGGCATTCTAATTGAGGTTATGAGAGCCTGTTTCCAACCTATTCAGAGCAGTCAATCTGCCTTAACATAATTTCTGTTTGGAAACAGACATTGCTTTTAAGCAACAGGCAAAATCTCCTTCAAGAGATGCCATTCTTTTCATTGCCTGCTTTGTGTAGAAGCATGCTCTGCTTGGGCTCCAGGAAATATGACAGACAAAAGGGAAGGAGATAATTATACATATACTTCCTAGTAAATCAAATCAACCCAAAGCAAAGCAAACAAGTGGGGCTGGTTTCCAGTATGGAAAGAAACATACTATCACATTCATATTTTTTAAGAACAGCAATAAAAACGTCTTCAAAGATATCATACTCTATTTGATCTAGACTCCAAGCTTGAAAAACAGAATCATTATATAATGCTGCTTTATTATTGAAGTGTGTGCACCACAAGGAGATATCTTATGCTGAATTAAACAGCACAACTGACTTGTTAACTTAATTAGGAACATAAATGCAAAGGCTTAACGAAATGGATAGTATAGAAGTGAGTAAGAAGAGAAAGGCTAACCTTTATGTTTTCTTATAGAAACTTTCACGGGCAGGATAGTCCCCTGCACTTAACAACAGCCCTGTGCTGCTCACCTGCATCTCCTGCAAGTAGTATTCCACGAATCCAGTGAGTAAGGGACATCTCCATCTGGATACGATCATCATGGCTCAGCCCCTTTTCTCTGTCAACTGCACAAAATGCAAGTGATTTAATTAGCATATTCCTGTGAATTAACACCATTTATCAGAAAAGGCCTAAGTGATAATCAGACTGCTTGAGAGCTAATTAAATGCAGAATACTTGAGTACAAGCTCAACGTGAACTCAGTTCAGTGTGAAAGTTTGGTGTGCGGTGCCGCAGGCTCTTCCCCCCTGGGCAAGGAAGTGCACACAACTCAGAAGGTGCAGGAATACTGCACCACACCCTGCTTGAGAAAGGGATCCTTCAGCTGGGGTGGACCACATGGGCCTGATGTTGGGCTCACAGCCAGAATTGTGTTTCTTGTCTTGCAATGACCAGGTATCTGGGCACAGCATGGGGGCACCCAGATAACTGCCAGGAGGAAGCAGGCTACCTGCACAGCCTTGTCCCCATCTGGCTTTTCAGCTTTTTTAGCTGGAAGGCTTGCGTGGCTAAGATGGTGCAGGAGCTGGACCCATGGGACACAGCACTAGACCATCCTGGCCAAATCTTTTCATGCAGGTAGGGCAGGGGCTATTGTCCTCCATATCCCCTGTCCTCTCTCTTTAACCCTGCACTTGCTCTGTGCTGGGAATCTATGAAAGCAGACCTTAGAGGGGCAGCAACAGCACAGTCCTGTTTTGTTTTCTCACAGAGGACTACTGGGCTGTAGGCTTAATATATCTAGGTACACTAAGTGTACTACAGTGCACTAAGGAAGGGCTTTTGAAGGGGGGATGAATGGTACCTAAAAATGGAGAAAAATAGGCTGGCTCTATCTGTGTGCTGGTCTGAGTTTGTCTCTCAGTGGCTGGTGCTAGCCTAAGGAACTGCATCGTAGTAGCAAAAATGCAAAGGCCAGCACTCACTCTTTAGCTTCCTCACTGCCTCCTGCTGCCCAGTGCAGAAGCCATTAACGAGGACCCCAGGAACTGGATGATAACCTTCATCCTGCCTGATGGAAATGGGAACCGGCAAACCAGAATCTGCAGACGCCACAGCATGGCAGTGCTTCCCTTCACCCTCATTTACTGAAACACCAGGACTCACAGTGTTTGTTCATTTGTAATCCGTGTGCATGAAGTGAGACATATTCTGGACAGAGGCAGGTGTAAGGACACATTTTGGCAGAAGAGATTGCTGGTCATGTTTCCCCTAATGGAAAGTGAGAGAAGTGTAGCCAGAAACGTGGTAATCACCAATATGCTTGCTTCTCTGCTACCTACAGGCAATCTGGCAGTCAGGGTTTCCTGGCTGTTCCAGGTTAACAGAGATGCTTAAAATGTTAATGACTCTCCATGTGATTAAATAAGTACGGACTCCTATATTTACTGCCCTGGATCAATAGCGAAGTTCATTGGAAAGAATTGGTTTACTTAAAGCTTCTGAACAGCACAACTGTACACACAGTGGCAGACAGCTTTGGTGCATCTGGCTTGGTTTCCTACCCTATAGTCCTCCTGCCAGAAGAAAAAAACCCAACTGCTACACCCCATGGCAGCCCATCTTTGTATTCACGGGAAGAAAAGCTCATCTTGTACTCCCATCTTGTAGATGCGGAGCCTCTGAAGCGTTCCCAAACCACGTGAGCACACCAGCTTTTTGAAAACAGGAACATTTCTAGTTTTCAGACATCAAGCATGTAACTGAGGGCAAATATCGTCCACTTCTAACATGCTGTAGGAAGACCCTGGGTGGTATAGTTGCAGCCCCTAGGGCTGATAAAAGAAAAAGTTCCCTCAGGCTGACTGTACAAAACAGCCAGATGCTCATACACTTTATTGTCTCACTGTTTGTCTGTAGCAGACTGTGTTTCCTCAAAGTGTTGTGTTGCACTGCCAGAAAAAACTCATTTTGAGTTCTCCTCAAATTTGAGTATTGCAAGAGTCTGGAGGAAGGGAGTGAGTCACTTTTTTCCATTACTTTTTAAGGGTTCTTTTATGCAAATCTTCTCCCTTCCTCTAACCTTTGAAATAACATCACTGGTGGAAAGGTAGGAATACTGAAGTTTTTCTTTACCGAACTGGAAACAGAGCCTTTAGGTATGAAGGATGTGAAGGCAGAAGGACTACTAAGCAATGAGGACACTGACTTTTTCCTCTGTTTCCTAGGACAAAGTTTACCTAGAAAAGGCTATTCAGTCACTAATGTAAAAGCGTGCTCCTTGTTTAACAATTAGGCATAACACAGGCTGAAAATGAGGTGGCTGAAACTGCTCAGAGAAAAGGTGTTCCCTGTAATTTATCTGTGTTAATCATGTCCCTTTATCTAGTCTTTGGCATTTACTTTAAACACAAACTGCAGGAATACAAAGCATCATTGTACTGAGCTACTTAAAGCAATTAATGACATTAAATGTGGAAATATGGGTATTTCTTCCACTCCGTTGGAATTTATCTCAATCTGTGTCCACCAAAAGGATTTTAAAAACTGAAAAACACCTTTACACACAAAGAAATGTTCAGAAACACAATAAATTGAGGTAATTATATTCTGTAGTCTGCTAAATTCAAAGTGATTCACATATGATAGTCACTTGAACCTCTCTCTGCATTTGCTCCGAATGACACATTCCTGACTTGAAATCATTTTTGTTCCAAGCTGTTATGAAACCATTTACACTAAATGATGGCAGCACTTAGGAGGGTGGCTGAGAGTGAGTTTCTAGTGCAAATACTGCTCTCATTAAGCAAAATCGTGGTTTGTGGGTGTGTATGTGGCAGGGCTTTTTTTGTGCTTGTTTTATTTGTTTCTGTATCTAGAGGAAGAATTGCTCAGCATAGGTAACATTGTAGAAAGATTGCAGTTCACCTAGAAGGTCAGTGACATGCCATTATTTGACCTCAAATCTAGTATTTCTGAAAATACATTCTCTTCTAAACCTCCCACCCCCAAACAGCAGCAATGGATTATTTGACAGACACCCACATGTCCAGCAAACCACCCTGAACTTCTACAGCATCTCTGGGACATGCTTCACACCCACCTGAATCTCTCGCATACACGTCCTAGGACCTCACTGAGCCAGTGCTCAGCTGTCCTGACCCTGTTGCAGCAGCACCCTGCACGGGGGCACTGGCAGTGTGCATGCTCTGCCTGACTGCAAGTGCTTGCCTGAGCCAGTCTGAAAGCTTCGCACCAGCTGAGCGACGGGTGATGCTGAGGAGCCTTACAACACCTGAGGCTTGTCCTTGGACCAAAGTCAAAACCAGAATCCTTTCTCAAATTCTTTGTGTATCCAGAGTGGGAGGAGGAATGTGCAGAAGGATTTTTAGTAAAGAAATACTTCATTTGTTCTCACTATGGCTTCCTTTTTTTTTTTTCTTTCTAAAATATTTACAGAAGAAAATGGGTAAAAAGAATATTCATCAGCCATCAGTATCAGTAATTCTACAAGAGCATTAATGTCTGTCTATAGGACTGAAGTAGGACCGGCTTGCCCTACAGTATGCTAGTTTATCACATGATACACAAATGCTATTTCCTTTTGTTGCTAAATTCAACAATAAAAGGCAGCCAACACTTGGGATGAAGCACAATGTGGCACTGAAAATTTGTTGTGACTCTCTCCTCCTCCTTCAAGAATGTGATGTTTCTGGCATATTTAAAGTTGGCGTTGGGCTTATCTTTAAAGATTGAAAGAGTATACATTTCCATGAGAAATGAGCTATGTTGCTGTTACAGCAAGAATTGTATGTGCATTAGCATTGTATGTGTGTAAATGGTACCTGTATGAACAAATAAAAGATAGAAAACAATCTCTCTATGTAAAACATTTCTTCTCCTTCCCCACAACTTGTTGTCATTATATGGAGTATGGTAATTAACAAATGTGGGGCAAAGGAGATAAAAGGTAGACTTTGACAGAAATTTAACCAGAACTTCAGGGCACCATTTTCTTCTAAACCTGAAACAATCCACTGAGGGTGGATGACTAGCTCTGATCATCTGCAACTAACTGATGGCCACCCTCTGCTCTCTGCTTTTCAAAGTAATGGTGAGCAGCTCTTCCAGCTGAGCACAGCAAGGGGGTAAGAGTGCTCCTTACAGCCTTTTCTTTGCTCCTGAGAAGTAACACTAATACTCTGCATAAGCCCCCTCTTGCCTGTAAGTTCCCCATTTAGCACGGGGGCTCCCGCAGGGTCCGAGAGAACAAGAGAGATTCCATCCCAAGCAAGATCAGCCAGAAACAGACACCAGTTCTAGGGAGAATATTTTAAAAGAAGATCCATGCATTACTTGGTAATATCAAAACATATTTAACACTGATTTTTAAGTTTATGTGTGAAAATCACAACACACAAACATTTTATCTTGCCTCTACCTTGACTGCCACCTGTGCCTCTTCTGAAATGGTACGAGTCCTTGGGCCATGATAGCAATTAAACAATGAAATGATAATTATAAACTCACTTTATCTAGGACTTATGTTCTCTTCAGGTTAGGTGTTGGGTGTTTATTATGATGTTAAAAGAGGGCTATGAAGACGGTGGCAGGTCTGGAAGGGAAGACGTATGAGGAGTGGCTGAGGTCCCTTGGCTTGTTCGGCCCAGAGCAGAGGAGGCTGAGGGGAGGCCTCATGGCGGCCTGCAGCTCCCTCACGAGGGGAGCGGAGGGGCAGGCGCTGAGCTCTGCTCTCTGGGGACAGCGACAGGACCCGAGGGAACGGCATGGGGCTGGGACAGGGAAGGGTCAGGCAGGGTGTTAAGGAAAGGTCCTGCACCCAGAGAGTGGTCGGGCACTGGGACAGGCTCCCCAGGGCAGTGGTCACAGCACCCAGCCTGCTGGAGTTCAAGAAATGTTTGGACAAGGCTCTCAGACCCAGGAGTTGGGTCCCTTCCAACTCGGGATATTCTATGATTCTGTGTTTTTGTGATGGGTTCACACAGTAAAGGAATCGTGGATTTACTATTTTTTTCAAGAAGGGACTGGTAACTTCTTCTCCCTTATGGACACAACAGCTAGTAGCATCCACTGTTTCTTTCATCTTTAAAGTGGTACTGATATGGAGAAAGTGAGGTGATACCCACACTCCCCCCTCCCACAGATTCTAACTCATCCTTAACATTAAGGATTCAAGCTGTCCCACTGAAGTCAATGCTATTTTTTGTATGCTTAGAAGTAGAGCAAGTCCATTGATTCAAATTAAGGTGACCTGGTTTAATAACAGAACACTTCACTGTTGAGCTTGGCTGGATTCTAACACTGTTCCTCATGCATATTCACAATTCTTTGCTTCTAGATCTTGCACAATCTATCTCCTAAACACAAAAACATGAGACTGTCCTAAACCATGCCCACTATTGATTGTGTGCTTTCTTTAAAAGAATAAAAAAACCGCACACCTCTATTTGAGCAAAAATTGCAAAGGAATTTGACAGAAAGTTATACGTGAATAGATGGTTACATTGCCTGTCCTTCTCTTCTGGGCTACCTCTGTAAAGGTGCTGGGCCAGAGTTCAGCCCAGAATCAGGCAGTGCTTCCACTGCAACGTGGCTGGCAGCTGCAGAAAGGAGACAACCAGGGCTGCAATCCCACAGTGAGCTTCACCTTGCTTGGCCTAAGAAGGGAGTGTAGTTTCTAGCTCAGGAGAAGAGCTCTTGCTTGCGCAAAGCTCATTGCAAAATGAGGGCATCAGAGAACACAAAATAGCTGCCTTTGCAAGTTAGTACTGCGTTACTGATGATGGAATCCTATGGGCTTTGCCTAAAAAATTCATCAGTTCACAGCAAAGGAAAAAGCTATGCCACAAGGTGTAAGCATTCCCCATTGTACAGACTGAACACTTCAGAGTTACCTGTGCTGGACTCTGCCAGACACCAAGTCTCTTTTGGGAGGTGATTCAGCCTTTCCTTCCTTCTTCTGTAAAGCCTGGCCTCAGCAAAGGCTGAACTGCTAGAAGGGAAAGTTCATCCCCTTGACGCTCCGAGAGGTAGGCTAGAACTTGGCTACCAGAGCACAGGCAGCACTGAAACTCATATGCCCAGCATGAAAACAGTAGCCAAAAGGATTTCATCATGTTTTTCAGATAAAAATAATCCATCTAAGGTCAGAATGTTTTTAGAATCTATCAGGAGGATGATAAAAGCTCCAAAAGCAATCTCAACTTTCAGGTGCTTGCTGGAATGATACCATAAGCAATCAAAGGTTTTGTGTCTGATATGGGACTTGTATGGTTACTTTTTTTACCTTGACTCAACATCAATACTTTCTTATACTTTCTTATACTCCCTACCCTACAAAAAGCACTGCTTTCATCTATCCTTAGACGTATGTTTATCTCCTCTTCCATGGCTATTCAGATTTTATGCCAATAAAGGGTTTTTAAGAACACCATCAAAATGCATAAAAATGGCACTAAAGTATTCCTCCCTACTTAAACTGTCCCAGTCTGCGGGCTCCAAAAATACCACATATTTTTGCCTGACATTATCTTTGCCTTGCAAGCCCATGGCTGACAGCTTTTTCAGAGCTCTTAGACTAATAACAGCCACCCAAACCACACAAGTCAGAAGGGTGTATCTCACTGGAACAGTGTCACTTAACTAGTTAATGTTTAGAGAGCCTTTTGATATCCACAGGTGAAAGGCACTGTATCAGTGCAAGACTTTATTGTCATTACCTGCAGATGGTAAGAAATTCTCCCACAGCTACGGTGCATACATCACTAAAATCTGAAGGCTGGTAAACTTCCTGTAACTTCATAAAAGGAGCTGCGATGGCCTTCTACTTAGTCCATGTCTGTACAGTGAAGGTTTTAAAGGGTTTGAATCTTGAAAAAATCCTATAAGCAGCAGTTTCCCAGAGCAGACCCAAAGAAATACACGTAATCTATCTTGCTTTGTAAACTGCATTAGTGTCAGACCTTCAACTAGTGGTTTCAATACTTCTTTTGTACTAAGGAAGAAGCCAAATGCTGGAGCTGGACCTTAACTGGAAACAGATTTCCACTGCACCTTAAGGTACATGACATAGTCAGGAACACATGTGCCATCTTGTTTGCATAGCCCTTGATACAAGGAGAAAGGAGAGAATATCATCTCTGGGTAATAAGTTTTGTAGTCTAGGGATGCCAGAAGTGATAATGAAGAAACAGTGCTCAAGTTTTAAATGAATTCCACTTGCATCACTTATGGAGTCAGCCAAATGGCAAAGAGCAATCCTGTCCAAATGTTAACGTGAACTGCTGAGTAGATGCAGTGGACCAACTGTTCTGGAGCTCTAAATGGCCTTTAAAAATATATATATACATATATGTATATATATTCTTTTTAAGCATACGGCACAGGTGTGATTTAATTCTACCACAGAAAAAGTCAAAAGGCAGTGCCCTCTGTGGGTATGGAAAGTTATTATTTTGGTTTCTCAAGCCATTTGGATATGCATGTTTTTAAAGATCAGCCCTATGTAGAAACCAATCAAACTGATCTGGCCTGGAGAGCCACGATGGCAGTGTGAGAGGCAGCTTGGTCTAGTGGACTGAAAGGCAACAATTCCTGAGGTCTAATTCTGGCTGACACAGAGTCACTACGTGGCCTTGGGCAAGCTCCTTAAAAAGACATGTCAGGTCAACTTAGGCCTGAAATTAAAGTTTCACAAATATACGGATTTGCAAATACTTACATCAGTAGAAATGAATGTCACCTTTTTTTATTTTTAGTTCCATTGGGTGAAGGAAGGGAAGCAGTATTTCCGGTTAGGTCTTGGAGATCTTGTTTTCTGCACTGTTTGTAGCCCTTGTGCTCTGCTAGAGACAGAGCGTGAAAGCAAAACTGGTCAAAAATTGCTTCAGCAAGAAGCAAAATCCTCTAGCTACAAGACAGCAAAGCCTTGATCCAGAGAGCTCCTGAGCAGTGTGGTGCTTGTAAGTGTTAAAAACTCACTGTCATTCAAGGAACACTAAGTACTAATTAATTATATGCTAAGTAATAACTGCATTTCAAGGCTCCAGGCTCTGCCCTCTGGAGAGTGCTTTCCATCACCCTTGCCAGCTTGAATTAGAAGTATACTTTAAGGCCTGTGCAACTACCCATGCTCCTCAATCTAAGGGCAGGCACAGGCACTGTTTTAGAGCTGACAGAAGTGTGTAAGATGAGTTATGCCCCGTGTGATACTAACTTATTAATATTTATCAAGTCACTACAGCTTTCTATGATTCCGTTTTCCCGCAAACTGCTTCATCATAATGACCACTACTGTTAGACCAGCCAGCAATGAATTATGAATGGCCCTTATTTAGAGAGAGTCTAGATCTGTGAGACATCTCTATTTGTGTGGTGAAATTACTGCGATGCTACTGCAGTCCCTCGAGTGATGAGACTGCCTGAGATAACACTGCTTTGTTTGCTGGCTTTTGGGATGCTCTGGAGGCACGCCTTCCTCCACCACTGGCAAGGGCAGCTTCGTGTTACTGTTTTGTGCAACTCTGTGCTGCTCATGGGCTTCCTAGAGGGACCATGGAATTTAGGGGAAGGATTTGCCTTGGGAAGGAGGCCAAGCCTACTGCCCTGCAGGAGTCAGGAACAGCTGCAGGTGGCCTCGTATCTATAGCTTATATGACAAGAGAAAATTAGCTGCCATACAGGGAGGCACTAAAGGATTGAATACCTCTCTATGTCTTACAGGTACAGTGGGAAACACAAAATCAGAACTAAAGTCCGCCACTGGATAGAAACTGGCTGTGAGGCAGAAATTAAAGGGAAGGAATAATGGTCAAATTAAAGTGTGTCAAAAGTTGTCAGTAGCTGCCTCAAAGTCCCACGGTGAGGTAGGTTTGTTCAGATGAACCATGGAGAGATCCATGAGAGTTGCAAGGTGGCAAAAACCTGCAGATGCCACAAAGTTATGCAGGATAATTAAGACTAGAGAGACTATGGTACTCCAGTGGGATCCAATAAAGCTGGGTGAACAGAGAACACAACAACACATAAAATGCAAGGTAACACAAATTGCAACAAAGAATTTGACCTACTTGTGCACGCTGTTGACTTCTAAATTATTTCTGGTTGTTCTAGAAGATGATTCAGACATCACCCCCCCCCCCCCCCCAAATAAAAAGACAATAAAAAGAAAACCCACTTCTTGGCATACAGTGGTGACCCACTATGCCAAGCAAATTATTGAGAAAAGGTACATGAGAAGTGGGGACATGGGTAACAGACACAAAAAGACTTTTGTAGGAGGAGAGTGAAGATGGCTCATTTAGGAAGAACAAAGGTGACAGTAATATTTAATGACTAATGGCTTATAGAAAATAAACCAGGTAAACCTTTTCTTAGACAAAAGAACAAGAGAATGAAACTGAAAAGAATAGAGCAATTTAATCTCTTAGGTGGTGAACTTTGTGTTGCAAGAAATATTCGAAGTAAAGAATTCATTGGATTTTTTTTTTTTTTTTTAAGCTGGACATTATTCTATGGATAATGAGATCCTTTTGCAATAGCATCTCTGATGAGGAGATACAGGAATATATACCACAGTTAACCTAACCACTAAAATGTCAAATGTTAGGAGAGAATTTCCTGATTTTCCTAAATTGTCCAAGACTTTATTTCTTTCCCTTTAGAATATAAACTTTAGAATATTCCTTTATTCTTTTATTCCTTTTAGAATATTCCCTTTAGAATATAAACTGTTGGCTACTTTCTTGTTTTCTGGACAATGAGAATTGCTGTACAGGGTTGGAGCATGTCTTGCTGGTTTACTGTCTGAGAGTTGTTATTAAAAAAGCAAGCAGAACCATATTGAAATGTAAAACTTTAAAGCCACTTAAATACCCTAAAGGCACCTCTATTTAGACAATTATCATCTCCATGAAGAGCTGTTGTTGTTGTTGTTAAAAATCAATGGATTTGAATGCATTTCTCCAGAGAAAGAGACAGAAATGACATTATGAGACATACTTTTTTAAACGAAATGGGAGGGATAGGGGACAGGTGTTCTGCACATCAAAAAAAGCATTTGAAGAGTGTTGCTCTAGGCATAGTTTCATCTATCTGACTCAGCATAAATGCCCAAGTATGAAGGAGAAATGAACCAGAAGAATCAGCTCTGTGCTGCCTGGGGTCTGTTCACAGGGCTGTAAGTATTAGCTTGCCCATCTTTTTTTTTTTTTTTTTAATTAATGCTTTCACTTTCTACATTACACTAGAGACTATGACTGAACTTTATTTCTCAACAGCCGCCTATGGCAATTGACGAAGTCCTCTGGGAAAATAGTCTGCCCAGAAGTGCTGAGCAGAAACCAGAAGAAAATTGGATGGAGAAGAAAAGATTCTACCTAAGAGCAAATTATTTATTGCAGACTATTCCTTGAATTTAGCCCCTTCTGCTGACTGTGTATAGCCCACAGGAAGATGGTGTGATATGTATGAGTTGATCTGCCATTCATATATTGCCTGACAGATGCTTGGTGAGAGCATGTTTCATCCAGGCAGTTGTTTATGAGCTACTTTACTTGAGTGAGGTTCATTCCTGAAGCGTCTCAGTCAGTCATTAAAACCATGTGGTGGCATTTTTGCTCCTTGACTGGCTCACCTATAAAACTGAGACAAGACAGGCTCCTGGAAATTCAATAGACAACAGCAAAACAGTACCAAGTCTTCATTCTCTTAAGAAGGAAGGGGCTGAGAACAAAAAAGACACACCAGGAAAGAAAATAAAAACAAAGGCCAGGCACAGGTTGTTTGAAATCTCGTCTTGCTCCCTTATGTAACGGGATCACACCCAACTGGAGTTCTGCCATATGGCATTAAGTGCCTCTCCAGAATTTACATGCTTTTTGGGATGGTGCCTACTCACTATCCCTACACACCCTGAAGAAAGGCAATTTCTTTCATGTTTTTGACATCTAAAGTATTCATTCATATTGGAGGGTATGTCCACTGAGAACATCACAGGGAGTCACACACAAGTGCTGTCTATGCTCCAAACTGGCAGAGCATGAGCCAGTGCCCGTCTGGAAGCTATTTAACCTAAGGTCAGAGTGGATGCAACTAACAAGTGCCTGCACTGAACCACAGAGATGTATCCTGACAGATAACATGAAGAGAACTGTTCACAACTCTAACCTATTGTTTGGGCAAAATCAACCAGACATCCTTGTGTCTGAAATGGCCTGAAACAACATTGAAAAGAAGAAAGATAAGTGGAGGACTGCTGACAAGTCCTTTACTTTTTCCAGACAAGATCAGCTCATAGTTAGGATCATTCTGTGTTATATTCCTTTCTCTTCCTGTTCTTAGTCGTGGTGATGGAAGGGGATGGGAATGCAAATGTCTTCGCAGAAGTCTTCCTGATCTCTGATTGCTCTGAACTTTTACTTTAGAAATCCTTCATCATGCAAGAGATGAAAAATAGTATCTCTCGTTCATGATGAAGATCTAGTTTCTGTCTTGTACTTCCCAGAAAGTAGTAGACAAAAAAAGATGTTTCAGTGTCCCTCAAGTCCTAGTTAGGAGCTCTCTTTCTCTTAACTTTTCCTTTAAACAAGCTCAGAACACAGCTTTAAGCACAAACGGGATACTTACCTTGCTGAATTCACACACTTGCACAATGCAAAAGCAGGTTATTGGTGATTATTAAAGATCACACAGACTTTTACTTGCGCTTTGCCACCAGAATCCCAAAAAGAGATATCTTTCACCTATGCTGTTCTCCCCACCATGAGGCAGGTTAAATCTGCACAGGTATCTCCAGCACAAAGTAGCTCAAGACATCCATTATTTGTTTTTGTGTTTGAAGTATAACTTAGGACTGCAAAGCTCACCCAGTTTTAAAGTCAGGCCCAAATATGTGTTACTTTGAGTTGCGTATTCTGTTTTAGAAGGATTGCTTTGGTATCCATGGAACTTTTGAAGCAATAATGAAGTAAAATTTCACATAAACATGTATAACTAATCTAATTCTAAATTAGATATAAATGTGCGAGATTTTCACATCTGTTATCTCTACCACCCATCTTCATAGCTTCAAAGCTAGAAATATCTGAAGAGTCTGAGAGAAATTAATTTTTGGTTAGTATAACCTGTGCTCTTAGGAAGATTACACTTGTTTACTAAACATTGTGTTCAAGTTCAGATTCCAGTTTTCTTACAGGATAAGAATTTAATTAATATTTTATATCTGATATATTTGTAAATATAAAATCATATATGTGATTCACAGCATGATGCTCATTCTTCCTTGCCCTTCCCCCTCCCCACTCCAGCAAACACAGATGAAACACATGGCTCACAGTCTGAATTTCAGTTCTGGGTGTTCATGTATTAGGTAATGGCATTGATCCCATCCTTACTTTCTATAGTAGTATCTACAGTTTGCCACCCTCTGGCCATTTCAGCCTCACAATCCTTCTTTTCTTCCTCTCCTTTCTACCCCCACCTGAGAGTGGTACATCTGTGTGTATGGGAAGAATGTTAGCTGAGACCTTAGGGTGAAACCTAAGAATTGTGTTGAAATAGGGGTATTGCAATTTCCCCAAACAAAGCAGCTAGAACTGCAGCAAAAACTGGGCCTGAATCTGATTTTCTTGAAACCAAAGACAAAGTTCTTAAGGAGGAGGAGGACAAAGAAAAGGTCCGCCAAATAAAACACCCCCCAAAAAAATCACAGATTAAAATATTTGGCTCCTATGAGTTGATTTACATACTTGCATTAAAACTGGACTAGCATCACTTTGAAAACTGTAACTTTTACCTAGCACTTCAACATTTAAGTTTGTGACATCCATTACACGTGGACCTAGCTAAAAGACATTGACATTTCTTGAGGGAACAAGAACCAAGGTAATGAACTGAACTGTTGAGTGAGCATCTACATTTTGCACACAGGATTGTGAATTTTGCCCTCAGGTATTCTCTCAATGAATCAATGTACATGTTAGCTGTAGCCCTCTCAATGCATCCACATTCCTTTGGTTGAAAATTGGTAATTTGATATTACCTATTTATGGAGTTATTTTTAATTTCCAGGAGTTTTATGGTTGTACATTCCCCTCTATCACAGAAATATCTCAGTAAAACCACCAAGAGCCGGAAGTGACGGTCAGCTATTTTTCACTTCCATAAGTAACAGCATGGTTCTTTTTATTTTTCAGATAAACTTAATGGATGTAGCTTTTCCACTGCCACTTTTATAAACAGTTTGGTTTAGGGAATGTTAAAGAATACTTGTAAAAAATAATTTAGAGAAAAAAAAAGTATAATTTTTATACAATATAGTGTTCATTTCTGTGGAATGACAGACATGGTATTTAAGGAGATATTGCTTTTCTGTCAAAAATTAAGCATTTGGTTATGCTGTACACTTATTCACTCACTCGGTGGTAATTGTTACTTAAGTATCTCCTGTCCAATCTCTGTATACAGACCTTGGGAGCTGGCTTGAGAGCCAGCAGAGATGTCTAGTATCATTTGCTGAGAAATAATAGTAGCTCTTGGTTCACTCCTCTGCCAGGGCAACCTAAATATCATATTGATGTGTTTTTTATATATAAATAACCATCCTTCTTCCCCTTGGTTATACTTTCCCTACTGAATCATTCTGTCAGATTTTCTTATATGTCTTGTTCATTTAGCTTTACAATCACTTGTGTACATGTATCCACCTCTATTAAAAGATACTTTATGAACACATATAATTACTAGTAGGGGAGTCATAAATGTCCATTGGGCTTTTATAAATTATCTATGAAGTTGCACCTGCCAAAGTCTGTCTTATTATACTCAAGAAAGAGTCAGTCCAGTGTAAATAAAGAGTTGTTTTATTGCCCTTATTGTTGATTAAACCACTAGTAGCTAGGCTGGAAGGAATGTTTATGAAAAAGCTGTTGTTTAAAAAGAAAACATAGTTGCATCTCTGATAAACTGCACTTGTTCCACAGTACCCAGGTAAATCCTCAGACAACCACGTCAAGACTGAAGAGAAAGAGAAATGGGGATATAAGAACATGTAGGGTAGAGTGGGAAAGAAGGTTGGGCTGGCTGTGTTATCAGGGAAAAAAAGGAGCAAACAGTGGAGAGCATGAGGAGCAAAATGTAGCTAGATCACCCAAGCATACATTTGTTTGCATGGCTGCTGAGATACAGCTTGTTTTCTTTTGCTTTTAACAGCTAATTCACAAGGTAACCACATAAAAAAATAGGAATTTCTTCTGAGGCGTAATCTCCTTTTACTGAGAAGACAATCAAGCCCCTGAGTATTTAATCATTTAACAACAAAACATCATGATTTCCATGGGATGTTTTGAGGATAGTACAACATTTTGGCCATTTGAAATCAGATCAAGTTGCATCTTAGTTTACAAGCTGTCAGTCCAGATCCACATTCTTTTTAATAACAATAAAAACATGTTCAGTTCATCAGGCTTTTACTTTTTATTTTTGTTTTGTTGTAAAGACTCAATTTGGACTAGGTTTGGATGTTTTCTCTCCCCTTAAGTGCTTCTACAAAAAAAAAATGGTTTAGATTTAACAACAACATGTTAATATATGCAGTTTGCCTGCTGTCCATACAACAGCTTTAATGCATAACTGCAGAGGTTCTCTAAGACACAAACTTAAAAATCAGAAACTATATGGCACCCAAGATCCTCATCTTGTTTAAATTAGCATCCAGAGAGTATGCTGATTCATACGAATCAGGTTTTTCACTTTCCTATTCTGCATGTTAGGCTCAGAAAGAATATTTCAAAATAAAATATCTTAAATTCCTTTGCTCTGTCATTTACATGCTAGCTACTTAAGTATTGATCAATTGTACAGAGAAATAGACTGAGAAGTGGGAGTGATCTGTAATATATGACAGTATTGGAACAGAAAAGTAGATCCCATAAAATTGTAATGATCTCTAATATTGGAGAGTATCACATCTCACTGTTGGTTCCTAACAATTTTGCTAATACCGGGCACCAAGGGGAGGGACAGACGAAGCATACTACTTGGTGGCATGGAGAGAGTGAAAGCAATAGCAGAAAAGGAAAAATCTCCTAATGGAGGGGAATTTTCATCAAGGTTTAGCTTTGCTGGAGGAGAGTTGTGGAAACAGCAAATGTGGAGCCTTGGTCCGGAGCTTACAACTTTAGGAAGGAGAATATTCTAAACAAAAGTAAAAGCAGAGGTTATGTATTTTTTTTTCCTAGGGAACTCCTCTGTGCTCAGAGCAAACCAACTGGGAAACGGATTTCACTGTAAACAGCTGTTCTCAGTGTCTGTGTTTAAGTCACTCTCCTGTTGGGACTAAATACATCATATGCCAGCTGCAAAAATCAACTGGTATTACAATGTACTTCAGCATATTTGCAAAATGGAAACAAGTACTGCAAAAGACATGCTCTAAAGTCCCTGTAGCAAACCAAATATCAGAGGGCACATATCAGAGAAGGATAGTAAGAGCACAGGATCCTGCAGTGAAAAACTGTTATTAGGGAAGCAAAAAAGAGGTTCATGACTAAGCAGCAAACGGGCATTTCTCAGTAACAGGAAGGACTACCTTTGTCTCCAAAACATCTCGTCCCAGATAGAGTTAAGTGAGGATGAGCAAAAAAAAATAATTCAACAGTACCATCACTCCTCCATCTATCCCTATCATTTATACTCACTAAAAGGAAGTTTGTAGAACGTTATAATGCTCATTAGAAAATACGCCTCTCAAACATCTACAAATTCTAGCCCCAAGTATGCACAAGCATGCTGAATGCATAGTTGTCTGTTCTAATTCTGTAGAAAGTCAAATATCTAGGAAAAAGAAAACAACTTTAGCAGCAGGTGGCTGAAGCATAGCCTTCAGAAAGCTGTTAAGAACCATTTCTGTCTGGGAAATAAAACATGGTTGCAAGCTATGTTATTTGCACTTATCGATTCAGTGAAAGAAGTTACCTTATGTTTAATTCAAATCACAGTCCTGGGTTGGACAGGCTTAGAACATTTGAGTTTTACAAATCCATTTGTTTAAGTGACTCTCACGTTGGTTGTTCACATCATCCCCTATGCTCATTTTTAGATTAGCTCTCCTCTTACTGATGGAGGCAAGGACTGAAACAGATGTGAGATCTGGGGGAGGGAGAAAGGTACTGGCATCCATTGGTAAGGACCACATATGATGACAGCATGTAGGGCTATGGATCAGTGGCAGATCAGGTAACCAGCATCTCCAAAAGCTTGAGAAGCAGCACCATCCTTCCCAACCACCCAGCTTCATCAATGAGCTCAATGCAGGCTGTATTACAAGTCGATAAATATATATTTTTTACTCACTGGTAAAACATTAAAAAACAAACAAACAAAAAAACTAAATTACATTCTTAAGCTTCTTTCCCTCTATTTTCTTTTAAGGAGAATCACCACAAGTGATAGACAGTGAAAAGAAAATACATCCCTCAGGCAGCTGTTCCTTTTACAGTTTGGTGAGCCCGTTTGTTAGGTGATCAGCTTTCCGTTACCTGAGTGGTCATGTTTTTGCCAGTTACTGACATCTGTCAAACGTGGGCACTGATGATTCATAGGAATGTGTTAATTTCACAGAAAAAGGTCATTCTGAGAAACGCTACAATATTAATTTGCTAAACTGGTTGGGTCAAGAGCCCTGGAAACAAGGGGCCTGCTTTGTCATTAGTGGAAAAATGCAATTCCACGTCAAGGTTTCTGTTCCAAGAAAGAAATACTTTGGAAATAAACAAAACCACACTATGTACCCACTATATATATTTGCATTTGAATATGAATGCAAAATCCCATCCAGAGGTTCTTACAGAAATTTCCATCAACACGTTATTCCCAAATACCCTTCCTCTGCTAAAACCAGTTGGATCCCTTCCAGCTTACCCCAAGACTTTGTACAGAGTGGGAAACAGACGTTTCTAGTCATGTTTCAGTTCATTTTATATTTTCTCACTTTCCCTTCCTCACATTATTTAATGGAAGAAAGAAGCAAGATGGGTTACAAACAGGCACGACCTTGCCCTTCACCAGCTCCTAGGGAGCACACAAACACTATGCTGGACAGAGGACCTCTGCCTCTGCCCCCAGACAGGGCAGCAGGTGCTCTCCTTTTTGCTATCAGCACAAAAACTAACGACAAACTTCCAGCTCTTTCATACATTTTCTGGCATCTCCCTCAGCAACGTTTTAGGGAAGTGACTAACAGCGCACCCTCATGACAATGTCAGTTAAAATAAACAGCATGCTATCACTTGATGTTTTGCCAGCCTCCCTTGGGAATGTGATGCTGGAGGTTACATAGTAAAAGGCAGGCTCAGCAGTTCACACAAAGGCACAAAACATTTCAAAACAAAACCCTTCACAGTGTTCCAGGGTTTTAATGCTGACAGAAGAATATGGAGTCAAAGACTGGAGACTGAGATGAGAACCGTGATGAGATGTCACTTGACAAAACAAAATATTTGAGAAATTGCACAAGATAACACCAATGGTGTGGCTATGTAGCAACAACAAACTATGGCGAGCACTTGTGCTAAGACTTTCACCCTCCAAACAGTCTGGGACTGAAGCGACAGTGCAAATAAACACCACACATTTAAACTCGAAGGGGGGACCTTCCGCCACATGCACATACATTACCTTTGTCTCCAAAACATCTAGTCCCAGCTAAAGATGAGTGGGGATGAGCAAAAATGTGCACATGTGCATGCAAGGCAGCCTTACAAGCAGTCCCCCCTCTCCTGGCCCTTGCCCTGCTGCCTGCTGGAGTAGGCCCAGCCCAGGTTGGTGACAGCTCCTGCTGGGCTCTTGATGTTAATGAGCAATTTTGTTAAGCACCAGCCTCAATCTCAGCAGCAGGGTTAGTACTTAGTCCTCCCTGAAGTGCTGTAGGACCTTTAATTATTCTCCAGGGAAGGCAACACTGCTATCAGCTATGCAATTCTCTCACGTGTGGCATTTCTAACCAGGGAGCACTGCAGTGCAGAGCCCACTGTGGTGGGGAGATCTCGGAACAGAGCAGAGATGTAGGCAGCACCCTGGAGGCACCGGGATAAAGCATCAGGTCTTGTCACATCTTTTACAGAGAGCAGGTCACGCTAGCACCATGAAGCAGTGATGAAGGTTGTACATGTCACTGCCATAGACATGCAAAACCATGCCATCACTGATACAATTCTGGGCAAGGAAGAGGAGCGTCTGGGGCTGCAGGCTCCTTTGGCTCTTTTAAGGCCTCTTGTAGTCCCCTGGACAACCATGAAGACTCTGAGGTCTCACAAGACACCACGAGGCTCAAAGCATGCTCCACCGTGGACCCTGCACGCTGTGCTCTGCTCCCGCACCTGAAAACTCTGTGGTCTACAACAAACAGCCAGGTTTTCTGGGACAGGCCGTGCAGTACTCCAGGCCTGGTCTGTCAATCATCAAATCAAGCCACAAGAACTTGGAACCAGGCACAGAAGCTCGCCTAAAGCCTGGCCCCTGAAAACTCCATAAAAATAATTATTTTGGAGATAGTCCACTGATAAAAAGCAATCGGGCATACGATCAATTCTAAATTATGAAGTGGGTAATAGTAACAGCGCTTTAATTAGGGCTTTTTCACTCCTCATGTAGCTATTCTGTATAAAGTACATTTTCTTCATGATTAGCCATGACCTTTTAAGAGGTATGCTACCCAGATGATTCATACATCTTAGTACACTTGCAAAGGTAGAGCTTTTGTGCCTTTTATGCTGGCAAACAGACAAAATCAAACAAAGTGGAGAGAAGTGCTAAGGCTATATGGCTACAATTTTCAATAGTGATTTTGGATGTTACTGATGAAGCTTTGTCAAGAGTCACTTAGCTCAATTTTGAAAAACCTACTTGAGCATTGTTTATCCAAATATTTTTGTCTGATTTTCCATCTGCTCAATCAAAAACAGTCAGAATTTAACAGTTTAAATAGGTAAATTATATATATATATATATATATATTTACCTATTTAAACTGTTAAATTCTGACTGTTTTTGATTGAGCAGATGGAAAATCAGACAAAATATATTTGGATAAACAATGCTCAAGTAGGTTTTTCAAAATTGAGCTAAGTGACTCTTGACAAAGCTTCATCAGTAACATCCAAAATCACTATTGAAAATTGTAGCCATATAGCCTTAGCACTTCTCTCCACTTTGTTTGATTTTGTCTGTTTGCCAGCATAAAAGGCACAAAAGCTCTACCTTTGCAAGTGTACTAAGATGTATGAATCATGCTGGGTAAGCATACCTCTTAAAAGGTCATGGCTAATCATGAAGAAAATGTACTTTATACAGAATAGCTACATGGAGGAGTGAAAAAGCCCTAATTAAAGCGCTGTTACTATTACCCACTTCATAATTTAGAATTGATCGTATGCCCGATTGCTTTTTATCAGTGGCCTATCTCCAAAATAATTATTTTTTATGGAGTTTTCAGGGGCCAGGCTTTAGGCGAGCTTCTGTTGCCTGGTTCCAAGTTCTTGTGGCTTGATTTGATGATTGACAGACCAGGCCTGGAGTACTGCACGGCCTGTCCCAGAAAACCGTGGCTGTTTGTTGTAGACCACAGAGTTTTCAGGTGCGGGAGCAGAGCACAGCGTGCAGGGTCCACGGTGGAGCATGCTTTGAGCCTCATGGTGTCTTGTGAGACCTCAGAGTCTTCATGGTTGTCCAGGGGACTACAAGAGGCCTTAAAAGAGCCAAGGAGCCTGCAGCCCCAGACGCTCCTCTTCCTTGCCCAGAATTGTATCAGTGACGGCATGGTTTTGCATCTCTATGGCAGTGACATGTACAACCTTCATCACTGCTTCATGGTGCTAGCGTGACCTGCTCTCTGTAAAAGATGTGACAAGACCTGATGCTTTATCCCGGTGCCTCCAGGGTGCTGCCTACATCTCTGCTCTGTTCCAAGATCTCCCCACCACAGTGGGCTCTGCACTGCAGTGCTCCCTGGTTAGAAATGCCACACGTGGAGAGAATTGCATAGCTGATAGCAGTGTTGCCTTCCCTGGAGAATATTAAAGGTCCTACAGCACTTTCAGGGAGGACTAAGTACTAACCCTGCTGCTGAGGTTGAGGCTGGTGCTTACAAAATTGCTCATTAACATCAAGAGCCCAGCAGGAAGCTGTCACCAAACCTGGGCTGGGCCTACTCCAGCAGGCAGCAGGGCAAGGGCCAGGAGAGGGGGACTGCTTGTAAGCTGCCTTGCATGCACATGTGCACATTTTTGCTCATCCCCACTCATCTTTAGCTGGGACTAGATGTTTTGGAGACAAAGGTAATGTATGTGCATGTGGCGGAAGGTCCCCCCTTTCGAGTTTAAATGTGTGGTGTTTATTTGCACTGTCGCTTCAGTCCCAGACTGTTTGGAGGGTGAAAGTCTTAGCACAAGTGCTCGCCATAGTTTGTTGTTGCTACATAGCCACACCATTGGTGTTATCTTGTGCAATTTCTCAAATATTTTTGTTTTGTCAAGTGACATCTCATCACGTTTCTCATCTCAGTCTCCAGTCTTTGACTCCATATTCTTCTGTCAGCATTAAAACCCTGGAACACTGTGAAGGGTTTTGTTTTGAAATGTTTTGTGCCTTTGTGTGAACTGCTGAGCCTGCCTTTTACTATGTAACCTCCAGCATCACATTCCCAAGGGAGGCTGGCAAAACATCAAGTGATAGCATGCTGTTTATTTTAACTGACATTGTCATGAGGGTGCGCTGTTAGTCACTTCCCTAAAACGTTGCTGAGGGAGATGCCAGAAAATGTATGAAAGAGCTGGAAGTTTGTCGTTAGTTTTTGTGCTGATAGCAAAAAGGAGAGCACCTGCTGCCCTGTCTGGGGGCAGAGCAGAGGTCCTCTGTCCAGCATAGTGTTTGTGTGCTCCCTAGGAGCTGGTGAAGGGCAAGGTCGTGCCTGTTTGTAACCCATCTTGCTTCTTTCTTCCATTAAATAACGTGAGGAAGGAAAAGTGAGAAAATATAAAATGAACTGAAACATGACTAGAAACATCTGTTTCCCACTCTGTACAAAGTCTTGGGGTAAGCTGGAAGGGATCCAACTGGTTTTAGCAGAGGAAGGGTATTTGGGAATAGCGTGTTGATGGAAATTTCTGTAAGAACCTCTGGATGGGATTTTGCATTCATATTCAAATGCAAATATATATAGTGGGTACATAGTGTGGTTTTGTTTTATTTCCAAAGTATTTCTTTCTTGAACAGAAACCTTGACGTGGAATTGCATTTTTCCACTAATGACAAAGCAGGCCCCTTGTTTCCAGGGCTCTTGACCCAACCAGTTTTAGCAAAATTAATGTTGTAGCTTTCTCAGAATGACCTTTTCTGTGAAATTAACACATTCCTATGAATCATCAGTGCCACGTTTGACAGATGTCAGTAACTGGCAAAAACATGACCACTCAGGTAACGGAAAGCTGATCACCTAACAAACGGGCCTCACCAAACTGTAAAAGGAACAGCTGCCTGAGGGATGTATTTTCTTTTCACTGTCTATCACTTGTGGTGATTCTCCTTAAAAAGAAAATAGAGGGAAAGAAGCTTAAGAATGTAATTTAGTTTTTTTTGTTTGTTGTTTTTTAATGTTTTACCAGTGAGTAAAAAATAATATATTTATTGACTTTGTAATACAGCCTGCATTGAGCTCATTGATGAAGCTGGGTGGTTGGAAGGATGGTGCTGCTTCTCAAGCTTTTGGAGATGCTGGTTACCTGATCTGCCACTGATCCATAGCCCTACATGCTGTCATCATATGTGGTCCTTACCAATGGATGCCAGTACCTTTCTCCCTCCCCCAGATCTCACATCTGTTTCAGTCCTTGCCTCCATCAGTAAGAGGAGAGCTAATCTAAAAATGAGCATAGGGGATGATGTGAACAACCACGTGAGAGTCACTTAAACAAATGGATTTGTAAAACTCAAATGTTCTAAGCCTGTCCAACCCAGGACTGTGATTTGAATTAAACATAAGGTAACTTCTTTCACTGAATCGATAAGTGCAAATAACATAGCTTGCAACCATGTTTTTATTTCCCAGACAGAATGGTTCTTAACAGCTTTCTGAAGGCTATGCTTCAGCCACCTGCTGCTAAAGTTGTTTTCTTTTTCCTAGATATTTGACTTTCTACAGAATTAGAACAGACAACTATGCATTCAGCATGCTTGTGCATACTTGGGGCTAGAATTTGTAGATGTTTGAGAGGCGTATTTTCTAATGAGCATTATAACTTTCTACAAACTTCCTTTTAGTGAGTATAAATGATAGGGTAGATGGAGGAGTGATGGTACTGTTGAATTATTTTTTTTGCTCATCCTCACTTAACTCTATCTGGGACGAGATGTTTTGGAGACAAAGGTAGTCCTTCCTGTTACTGAGAAATGCCCGTTTGCTGCTTAGTCATGAACCTCTTTTTTGCTTCCCTAATAACAGTTTTCACTGCAGGATCCTGTGCTCTTACTATCCTTCTCTGATATGTGCCCTCTGATATTTGGTTTGCTACAGGGACTTTAGAGCATGTCTTTTGCAGTACTTGTTTCCATTTTGCAAATATGCTGAAGTACATTGTAATACCAGTTGATTTTGCAGCTGGCATATGATGTATTTTAGTCCCAACAGGAGAGTGACTTAACACAGACACTGAGAACAGCTGTTTACAGTGAAATTCCCGTTTCCCAGTTGGTTTGCTCTGAGCACAGAGGAGTTCCCTAGGAAAAAAAAATACATAACCTCTGCTTTTACTTTTGTTTAGAATATTCTCCTTCCTAAGTTGTAAGCTCCGGACCAAGGCTCCACATTTGCTGTTTCCACAACTCTCCTCCAGCAAAGCTAACCTTGATGAAAATTCCCTCCATTAGGAGATTTTTCCTTTTCTGCTATTGCTTTCACTCTCTCCATGCCACCAAGTAGTATGCTTCGTCTGTCCCTCCCCTTGGTGCCGGTATTAGCAAAATTGTTAGGAACCAACAGTGAGATGTGATACTCTCCAATATTAGAGATCATTACAATTTTATGGGATCTACTTTTCTGTTCCAATACTGTCATATATTACAGATCACTCCCACTTCTCAGTCTATTTCTCTGTACAATTGATCAATACTTAAGTAGCTAGCATGTAAATGACAGAGCAAAGGAATTTAAGATATTTTATTTTGAAATATTCTTTCTGAGCCTAACATGCAGAATAGTGAAAGTGAAAAACCTGAATTCGTATGAATCAGCATACTCTCTGGATGCTAATTTAAACAAGATGAGGATCTTGGGTGCCATATAGTTTCTGATTTTTAAGTTTGTGTCTTAGAGAACCTCTGCAGTTATGCATTAAAGCTGTTGTATGGACAGCAGGCAAACTGCATATATTAACATGTTGTTGTTAAATCTAAACCATTTTTTTTTTGTAGAAGCACTTAAGGGGAGAGAAAACATCCAAAACCTAGTCCAAATTGAGTCTTTACAACAAAACAAAAATAAAAAGTAAAAGCCTGATGAACTGAACATGTTTTTATTGTTATTAAAAAGAATGTGGATCTGGACTGACAGCTTGTAAACTAAGATGCAACTTGATCTGATTTCAAATGGCCAAAATGTTGTACTATCCTCAAAACATCCCATGGAAATCATGATGTTTTGTTGTTAAATGATTAAATACTCAGGGGCTTGATTTGTCTTCTCAGTAAAAGGAGATTACGCCTCAGAAGAAATTCCTATTTTTTTTATGTGGTTACCTTGTGAATTAGCTGTTAAAAGCAAAAGAAAACAAGCTGTATCTCAGCAGCCATGCAAACAAATGTATGCTTGGGTGATCTAGCTACATTTTGCTCCTCATGCTCTCCACTGTTTGCTCCTTTTTTTCCCTGATAACACAGCCAGCCCAACCTTCTTTCCCACTCTACCCTACATGTTCTTATATCCCCATTTCTCTTTCTCTTCAGTCTTTGACGTGGTTGTCTGAGGATTTACCTGGGTACTGTGGAACAAGTGCAGTTTATCAGAGATGCAACTATGTTTTCTTTTTAAACAACAGCTTTTTCATAAACATTCCTTCCAGCCTAGCTACTAGTGGTTTAATCAACAATAAGGGCAATAAAACAACTCTTTATTTACACTGGACTGACTCTTTCTTGAGTATAATAAGACAGACTTTGGCAGGTGCAACTTCATAGATAATTTATAAAAGCCCAATGGACATTTATGACTCCCCTACTAGTAATTATATGTGTTCATAAAGTATCTTTTAATAGAGGTGGATACATGTACACAAGTGATTGTAAAGCTAAATGAACAAGACATATAAGAAAATCTGACAGAATGATTCAGTAGGGAAAGTATAACCAAGGGGAAGAAGGATGGTTATTTATATATAAAAAACACATCAATATGATATTTAGGTTGCCCTGGCAGAGGAGTGAACCAAGAGCTACTATTATTTCTCAGCAAATGATACTAGACATCTCTGCTGGCTCTCAAGCCAGCTCCCAAGGTCTGTATACAGAGATTGGACAGGAGATACTTAAGTAACAATTACCACCGAGTGAGTGAATAAGTGTACAGCATAACCAAATGCTTAATTTTTGACAGAAAAGCAACATCTCCTTAAATACCATGTCTGTCATTCCACAGAAATGAACACTATATTGTATAAAAATTATACTTTTTTTTTCTCTAAATTATTTTTTACAAGTATTCTTTAACATTCCCTAAACCAAACAGTTTATAAAAGTGGCAGTGGAAAAGCTACATCCATTAAGTTTATCTGAAAAATAAAAAGAACCATGCTGTTACTTATGGAAGTGAAAAATAGCTGACCGTCACTTCCGGCTCTTGGTGGTTTTACTGAGATATTTTCTGTGATAGAGGGGAATGTACAACCATAAAACTCCTGGAAATTAAAAATAACTCCATAAATAGGTAATATCAAATTACCAATTTTCAACCAAAGGAATGTGGATGCATTGAGAGGGCTACAGCTAACATGTAACATTGATTCATTGAGAGAATACCTGAGGGCAAAATTCACAATCCTGTGTGCAAAATGTAGATGCTCACTCAACAGTTCAGTTCATTACCTTGGTTCTTGTTCCCTCAAGAAATGTCAATGTCTTTTAGCTAGGTCCACGTGTAATGGATGTCACAAACTTAAATGTTGAAGTGCTAGGTAAAAGTTACAGTTTTCAAAGTGATGCTAGTCCAGTTTTAATGCAAGTATGTAAATCAACTCATAGGAGCCAAAATATTTTAATCTGTGATTTTTTTGGGGGGTGTTTTATTTTGGCGGACCTTTTCTTTGTCCTCCTCCTCCTTTAAGAACTTTGTCTTTGGTTTCAAGAAAATCAGATTCAGGCCCAGTTTTTGCTGCAGTTCTAGCTGCTTTGTTTGGGGAAATTGCAATACCCCTATTTCAACACAATTCTTAGGTTTCACCCTAAGGTCTCAGCTAACATTCTTCCCATACACACAGATGTACCACTCTCAGGTGGGGGTAGAAAGGAGAGGAAGAAAAGAAGGATTGTGAGGCTGAAATGGCCAGAGGGTGCAAACTGTAGATACTACTATAGAAAGTAAGGATGGGATCAATGCCATTACCTAATACATGAACACCCAGAACTGAAATTCAGACTGTGAGCCATGTGTTTCATCTGTGTTTGCTGGAGTGGGGAGGGGGAAGGGCAAGGAAGAATGAGCATCATGCTGTGAATCACATATATGATTTTATATTTACAAATATATCAGATATAAAATATTAATTAAATTCTTATCCTGTAAGAAAACTGGAATCTGAACTTGAACACAATGTTTAGTAAACAAGTGTAATCTTCCTAAGAGCACAGGTTATACTAACCAAAAATTAATTTCTCTCAGACTCTTCAGATATTTCTAGCTTTGAAGCTATGAAGATGGGTGGTAGAGATAACAGATGTGAAAATCTCGCACATTTATATCTAATTTAGAATTAGATTAGTTATACATGTTTATGTGAAATTTTACTTCATTATTGCTTCAAAAGTTCCATGGATACCAAAGCAATCCTTCTAAAACAGAATACGCAACTCAAAGTAACACATATTTGGGCCTGACTTTAAAACTGGGTGAGCTTTGCAGTCCTAAGTTATACTTCAAACACAAAAACAAATAATGGATGTCTTGAGCTACTTTGTGCTGGAGATACCTGTGCAGATTTAACCTGCCTCATGGTGGGGAGAACAGCATAGGTGAAAGATATCTCTTTTTGGGATTCTGGTGGCAAAGCGCAAGTAAAAGTCTGTGTGATCTTTAATAATCACCAATAACCTGCTTTTGCATTGTGCAAGTGTGTGAATTCAGCAAGGTAAGTATCCCGTTTGTGCTTAAAGCTGTGTTCTGAGCTTGTTTAAAGGAAAAGTTAAGAGAAAGAGAGCTCCTAACTAGGACTTGAGGGACACTGAAACATCTTTTTTTGTCTACTACTTTCTGGGAAGTACAAGACAGAAAACTAGATCTTCATCATGAACGAGAGATACTATTTTTCATCTCTTGCATGATGAAGGATTTCTAAAGTAAAAGTTCAGAGCAATCAGAGATCAGGAAGACTTCTGCGAAGACATTTGCATTCCCATCCCCTTCCATCACCACGACTAAGAACAGGAAGAGAAAGGAATATAACACAGAATGATCCTAACTATGAGCTGATCTTGTCTGGAAAAAGTAAAGGACTTGTCAGCAGTCCTCCACTTATCTTTCTTCTTTTCAATGTTGTTTCAGGCCATTTCAGACACAAGGATGTCTGGCTGATTTTGCCCAAACAATAGGTTAGAGTTGTGAACAGTTCTCTTCATGTTATCTGTCAGGATACATCTCTGTGGTTCAGTGCAGGCACTTGTTAGTTGCATCCACTCTGACCTTAGGTTAAATAGCTTCCAGACGGGCACTGGCTCATGCTCTGCCAGTTTGGAGCATAGACAGCACTTGTGTGTGACTCCCTGTGATGTTCTCAGTGGACATACCCTCCAATATGAATGAATACTTTAGATGTCAAAAACATGAAAGAAATTGCCTTTCTTCAGGGTGTGTAGGGATAGTGAGTAGGCACCATCCCAAAAGCATGTAAATTCTGGAGAGGCACTTAATGCCATATGGCAGAACTCCAGTTGGGTGTGATCCCGTTACATAAGGGAGCAAGACGAGATTTCAAACAACCTGTGCCTGGCCTTTGTTTTTATTTTCTTTCCTGGTGTGTCTTTTTTGTTCTCAGCCCCTTCCTTCTTAAGAGAATGAAAGACTTGGTACTGTTTTGCTGTTGTCTATTGAATTTCCAGGAGCCTGTCTTGTCTCAGTTTTATAGGTGAGCCAGTCAAGGAGCAAAAATGCCACCACATGGTTTTAATGACTGACTGAGACGCTTCAGGAATGAACCTCACTCAAGTAAAGTAGCTCATAAACAACTGCTTGGATGAAACATGCTCTCACCAAGCATCTGTCAGGCAATATATGAATGGCAGATCAACTCATACATATCACACCATCTTCCTGTGGGCTATACACAGTCAGCAGAAGGGGCTAAATTCAAGGAATAGTCTGCAATAAATAATTTGCTCTTAGGTAGAATCTTTTCTTCTCCATCCAATTTTCTTCTGGTTTCTGCTCAGCACTTCTGGGCAGACTATTTTCCCAGAGGACTTCGTCAATTGCCATAGGCGGCTGTTGAGAAATAAAGTTCAGTCATAGTCTCTAGTGTAATGTAGAAAGTGAAAGCATTAATTAAAAAAAAAAAAAAAAAAGATGGGCAAGCTAATACTTACAGCCCTGTGAACAGACCCCAGGCAGCACAGAGCTGATTCTTCTGGTTCATTTCTCCTTCATACTTGGGCATTTATGCTGAGTCAGATAGATGAAACTATGCCTAGAGCAACACTCTTCAAATGCTTTTTTTGATGTGCAGAACACCTGTCCCCTATCCCTCCCATTTCATTTAAAAAAGTATGTCTCATAATGTCATTTCTGTCTCTTTCTCTGGAGAAATGCATTCAAATCCATTGATTTTTAACAACAACAACAACAGCTCTTCATGGAGATGATAATTGTCTAAATAGAGGTGCCTTTAGGGTATTTAAGTGGCTTTAAAGTTTTACATTTCAATATGGTTCTGCTTGCTTTTTTAATAACAACTCTCAGACAGTAAACCAGCAAGACATGCTCCAACCCTGTACAGCAATTCTCATTGTCCAGAAACAAGAAAGTAGCCAACAGTTTATATTCTAAAGGGAATATTCTAAAAGGAATAAAAGAATAAAGGAATATTCTAAAGTTTATATTCTAAAGGGAAAGAAATAAAGTCTTGGACAATTTAGGAAAATCAGGAAATTCTCTCCTAACATTTGACATTTTAGTGGTTAGGTTAACTGTGGTATATATTCCTGTATCTCCTCATCAGAGATGCTATTGCAAAAGGATCTCATTATCCATAGAATAATGTCCAGCTTAAAAAAAAAAAAAAATCCAATGAATTCTTTACTTCGAATATTTCTTGCAACACAAAGTTCACCACCTAAGAGATTAAATTGCTCTATTCTTTTCAGTTTCATTCTCTTGTTCTTTTGTCTAAGAAAAGGTTTACCTGGTTTATTTTCTATAAGCCATTAGTCATTAAATATTACTGTCACCTTTGTTCTTCCTAAATGAGCCATCTTCACTCTCCTCCTACAAAAGTCTTTTTGTGTCTGTTACCCATGTCCCCACTTCTCATGTACCTTTTCTCAATAATTTGCTTGGCATAGTGGGTCACCACTGTATGCCAAGAAGTGGGTTTTCTTTTTATTGTCTTTTTATTTGGGGGGGGGGGGGGGGGTGATGTCTGAATCATCTTCTAGAACCACCAGAAATAATTTAGAAGTCAACAGCGTGCACAAGTAGGTCAAATTCTTTGTTGCAATTTGTGTTACCTTGCATTTTATGTGTTGTTGTGTTCTCTGTTCACCCAGCTTTATTGGATCCCACTGGAGTACCATAGTCTCTCTAGTCTTAATTATCCTGCATAACTTTGTGGCATCTGCAGGTTTTTGCCACCTTGCAACTCTCATGGATCTCTCCATGGTTCATCTGAACAAACCTACCTCACCGTGGGACTTTGAGGCAGCTACTGACAACTTTTGACACACTTTAATTTGACCATTATTCCTTCCCTTTAATTTCTGCCTCACAGCCAGTTTCTATCCAGTGGCGGACTTTAGTTCTGATTTTGTGTTTCCCACTGTACCTGTAAGACATAGAGAGGTATTCAATCCTTTAGTGCCTCCCTGTATGGCAGCTAATTTTCTCTTGTCATATAAGCTATAGATACGAGGCCACCTGCAGCTGTTCCTGACTCCTGCAGGGCAGTAGGCTTGGCCTCCTTCCCAAGGCAAATCCTTCCCCTAAATTCCATGGTCCCTCTAGGAAGCCCATGAGCAGCACAGAGTTGCACAAAACAGTAACACGAAGCTGCCCTTGCCAGTGGTGGAGGAAGGCGTGCCTCCAGAGCATCCCAAAAGCCAGCAAACAAAGCAGTGTTATCTCAGGCAGTCTCATCACTCGAGGGACTGCAGTAGCATCGCAGTAATTTCACCACACAAATAGAGATGTCTCACAGATCTAGACTCTCTCTAAATAAGGGCCATTCATAATTCATTGCTGGCTGGTCTAACAGTAGTGGTCATTATGATGAAGCAGTTTGCGGGAAAACGGAATCATAGAAAGCTGTAGTGACTTGATAAATATTAATAAGTTAGTATCACACGGGGCATAACTCATCTTACACACTTCTGTCAGCTCTAAAACAGTGCCTGTGCCTGCCCTTGGATTGAGGAGCATGGGTAGTTGCACAGGCCTTAAAGTATACTTCTAGTTCAAGCTGGCAAGGGTGATGGAAAGCACTCTCCAGAGGGCAGAGCCTGGAGCCTTGAAATGCAGTTATTACTTAGCATATAATTAATTAGTACTTAGTGTTCCTTGAATGACAGTGAGTTTTTAACACTTACAAGCACCACACTGCTCAGGAGCTCTCTGGATCAAGGCTTTGCTGTCTTGTAGCTAGAGGATTTTGCTTCTTGCTGAAGCAATTTTTGACCAGTTTTGCTTTCACGCTCTGTCTCTAGCAGAGCACAAGGGCTACAAACAGTGCAGAAAACAAGATCTCCAAGACCTAACCGGAAATACTGCTTCCCTTCCTTCACCCAATGGAACTAAAAATAAAAAAAGGTGACATTCATTTCTACTGATGTAAGTATTTGCAAATCCGTATATTTGTGAAACTTTAATTTCAGGCCTAAGTTGACCTGACATGTCTTTTTAAGGAGCTTGCCCAAGGCCACGTAGTGACTCTGTGTCAGCCAGAATTAGACCTCAGGAATTGTTGCCTTTCAGTCCACTAGACCAAGCTGCCTCTCACACTGCCATCGTGGCTCTCCAGGCCAGATCAGTTTGATTGGTTTCTACATAGGGCTGATCTTTAAAAACATGCATATCCAAATGGCTTGAGAAACCAAAATAATAACTTTCTATACCCACAGAGGGCACTGCCTTTGACTTTTTCTGTGGTAGAATTAAATCACACCTGTGCCATATGCTTAAAAAGAATATATATACATATATGTATATATATATTTTTAAAGGCCATTTAGAGCTCCAGAACAGTTGGTCCACTGCATCTACTCAGCAGTTCACGTTAACATTTGGACAGGATTGCTCTTTGCCATTTGGCTGACTCCATAAGTGATGCAAGTGGAATTCATTTAAAACTTGAGCACTGTTTCTTCATTATCACTTCTGGCATCCCTAGACTACAAAACTTATTACCCAGAGATGATATTCTCTCCTTTCTCCTTGTATCAAGGGCTATGCAAACAAGATGGCACATGTGTTCCTGACTATGTCATGTACCTTAAGGTGCAGTGGAAATCTGTTTCCAGTTAAGGTCCAGCTCCAGCATTTGGCTTCTTCCTTAGTACAAAAGAAGTATTGAAACCACTAGTTGAAGGTCTGACAGTAATGCAGTTTACAAAGCAAGATAGATTACGTGTATTTCTTTGGGTCTGCTCTGGGAAACTGCTGCTTATAGGATTTTTTCAAGATTCAAACCCTTTAAAACCTTCACTGTACAGACATGGACTAAGTAGAAGGCCATTGCAGCTCCTTTTATGAAGTTACAGGAAGTTTACCAGCCTTCAGATTTTAGTGATGTATGCACCGTAGCTGTGGGAGAATTTCTTACCATCTGCAGGTAATGACAATAAAGTCTTGCACTGATACAGTGCCTTTCACCTGTGGATATCAAAAGGCTCTCTAAACATTAACTAGTTAAGTGACACTGTTCCAGTGAGATACACCCTTCTGACTTGTGTGGTTTGGGTGGCTGTTATTAGTCTAAGAGCTCTGAAAAAGCTGTCAGCCATGGGCTTGCAAGGCAAAGATAATGTCAGGCAAAAATATGTGGTATTTTTGGAGCCCGCAGACTGGGACAGTTTAAGTAGGGAGGAATACTTTAGTGCCATTTTTATGCATTTTGATGGTGTTCTTAAAAACCCTTTATTGGCATAAAATCTGAATAGCCATGGAAGAGGAGATAAACATACGTCTAAGGATAGATGAAAGCAGTGCTTTTTGTAGGGTAGGGAGTATAAGAAAGTATAAGTATAAGAAAGTCTTGATGTTGAGTCAAGGTAAAAAAGTAACCATACAAGTCCCATATCAGACACAAAACCTTTGATTGCTTATGGTATCATTCCAGCAAGCACCTGAAAGTTGAGATTGCTTTTGGAGCTTTTATCATCCTCCTGATAGATTCTAAAAACATTCTGACCTTAGATGGATTATTTTTATCTGAAAAACATGATGAAATCCTTTTGGCTACTGTTTTCATGCTGGGCATATGAGTTTCAGTGCTGCCTGTGCTCTGGTAGCCAAGTTCTAGCCTACCTCTCGGAGCGTCAAGGGGATGAACTTTCCCTTCTAGCAGTTCAGCCTTTGCTGAGGCCAGGCTTTACAGAAGAAGGAAGGAAAGGCTGAATCACCTCCCAAAAGAGACTTGGTGTCTGGCAGAGTCCAGCACAGGTAACTCTGAAGTGTTCAGTCTGTACAATGGGGAATGCTTACACCTTGTGGCATAGCTTTTTCCTTTGCTGTGAACTGATGAATTTTTTAGGCAAAGCCCATAGGATTCCATCATCAGTAACGCAGTACTAACTTGCAAAGGCAGCTATTTTGTGTTCTCTGATGCCCTCATTTTGCAATGAGCTTTGCGCAAGCAAGAGCTCTTCTCCTGAGCTAGAAACTACACTCCCTTCTTAGGCCAAGCAAGGTGAAGCTCACTGTGGGATTGCAGCCCTGGTTGTCTCCTTTCTGCAGCTGCCAGCCACGTTGCAGTGGAAGCACTGCCTGATTCTGGGCTGAACTCTGGCCCAGCACCTTTACAGAGGTAGCCCAGAAGAGAAGGACAGGCAATGTAACCATCTATTCACGTATAACTTTCTGTCAAATTCCTTTGCAATTTTTGCTCAAATAGAGGTGTGCGGTTTTTTTATTCTTTTAAAGAAAGCACACAATCAATAGTGGGCATGGTTTAGGACAGTCTCATGTTTTTGTGTTTAGGAGATAGATTGTGCAAGATCTAGAAGCAAAGAATTGTGAATATGCATGAGGAACAGTGTTAGAATCCAGCCAAGCTCAACAGTGAAGTGTTCTGTTATTAAACCAGGTCACCTTAATTTGAATCAATGGACTTGCTCTACTTCTAAGCATACAAAAATAGCATTGACTTCAGTGGGACAGCTTGAATCCTTAATGTTAAGGATGAGTTAGAATCTGTGGGAGGGGGGAGTGTGGGTATCACCTCACTTTCTCCATATCAGTACCGCTTTAAAGATGAAAGAAACAGTGGATGCTACTAGCTGTTGTGTCCATAAGGGAGAAGAAGTTACCAGTCCCTTCTTGAAAAAAATAGTAAATCCACGATTCCTTTACTGTGTGAACCCATCACAAAAACACAGAATCATAGAATATCCCGAGTTGGAAGGGACGCAACTCCTGGGTCTGAGAGCTTTGTCCAAACATTTCTTGAACTCCAGCAGGCTGGGTGCTGTGACCACTGCCCTGGGGAGCCTGTCCCAGTGCCCGACCACTCTCTGGGTGCAGGACCTTTCCTTAACACCCAGCCTGACCCTCCCCTGTCCCAGCTCCATGCCGTTCCCTCGGGTCCTGTCGCTGTCCCCAGAGAGCAGAGCTCAGCGCCTGCCCCTCGGCTCCCCTCGTGAGGGAGCTGCAGGCCGCCACGAGGCCTCCCCTCAGCCTCCTCTGCTCTGGGCCGAACAAGTCAAGGGACCTCAGCCACTCCTCATACGTCTTCCCTTCCAGACCTGCCACCGTCTTCATAGCCCTCTTTTAACATCATAATAAACACCCAACACCTAACCTGAAGAGAACATAAGTCCTAGATAAAGTGAGTTTATAATTATCATTTCATTGTTTAATTGCTATCATGGCCCAAGGACTCGTACCATTTCAGAAGAGGCACAGGTCAAGGTCAAGGTAGAGGCAAGATAAAATGTTTGTGTGTTGTGATTTTCACACATAAACTTAAAAATCAGTGTTAAATATGTTTTGATATTACCAAGTAATGCATGGATCTTCTTTTAAAATATTCTCCCTAGAACTGGTGTCTGTTTCTGGCTGATCTTGCTTGGGATGGAATCTCTCTTGTTCTCTCGGACCCTGCGGGAGCCCCCGTGCTAAATGGGGAACTTACAGGCAAGAGAGGGCTTATGCAGAGTATTAGTGTTACTTCTCAGGAGCAAAGAAAAGGCTGTAAGGAGCACTCTTACCCCCTTGCTGTGCTCAGCTGGAAGAGCTGCTCACCATTACTTTGAAAAGCAGAGAGCAGAGGGTGGCCATCAGTTAGTTGCAGATGATCAGAGCTAGTCATCCACCCTCTGTGGATTGTTTTCAGGTTTAGAAGAAAATGGTGCCCTGAAGTTCTGGTTAAATTTCTGTCAAACTCTACCTTTTATCTCCTTTGCCCCACATTTGTTAATTACCATACTCCATATAATGACAACAAGTTGTGGGGAAGGAGAAGAAATGTTTTACATAGAGAGATTGTTTTCTATCTTTTATTTGTTCATACAGGTACCATTTACACACATGCAATGCTAATGCACATACAATTCTTGCTGTAACAGCAACATAGCTCATTTCTCATGGAAATGTATACTCTTTCAATCTTTAAAGATAAGCCCAACGCCAACTTTAAATATGCCAGAAACATCACATTCTTGAAGGAGGAGAGAGTCACAACAAATTTTCAGTGCCACATTGTGCTTCATCCCAAGTGTTGGCTGCCTTTTATTGTTGAATTTAGCAACAAAAGGAAATAGCATTTGTGTATCATGTGATAAACTAGCATACTGTAGGGCAAGCCGGTCCTACTTCAGTCCTATAGACAGACATTAATGCTCTTGTAGAATTACTGATACTGATGGCTGATGAATATTCTTTTTACCCATTTTCTTCTGTAAATATTTTAGAAAGAAAAAAAAAAAAAGGAAGCCATAGTGAGAACAAATGAAGTATTTCTTTACTAAAAATCCTTCTGCACATTCCTCCTCCCACTCTGGATACACAAAGAATTTGAGAAAGGATTCTGGTTTTGACTTTGGTCCAAGGACAAGCCTCAGGTGTTGTAAGGCTCCTCAGCATCACCCGTCGCTCAGCTGGTGCGAAGCTTTCAGACTGGCTCAGGCAAGCACTTGCAGTCAGGCAGAGCATGCACACTGCCAGTGCCCCCGTGCAGGGTGCTGCTGCAACAGGGTCAGGACAGCTGAGCACTGGCTCAGTGAGGTCCTAGGACGTGTATGCGAGAGATTCAGGCGGGTGTGAAGCATGTCCCAGAGATGCTGTAGAAGTTCAGGGTGGTTTGCTGGACATGTGGGTGTCTGTCAAATAATCCATTGCTGCTGTTTGGGGGTGGGAGGTTTAGAAGAGAATGTATTTTCAGAAATACTAGATTTGAGGTCAAATAATGGCATGTCACTGACCTTCTAGGTGAACTGCAATCTTTCTACAATGTTACCTATGCTGAGCAATTCTTCCTCTAGATACAGAACCAAATAAAACAAGCACAAAAAAAGCCCTGCCACATACACACCCACAAACCACGATTTGCTTAATGAGAGCAGTATTTGCACTGGAAACTCACTCTCAGCCACCCTCCTAAGTGCTGCCATCATTTAGTGTAAATGGTTTCATAACAGCTTGGAACAAAAATGATTCAAGTCAGGAATGTGTCATTCGGAGCAAATGCAGAGAGAGGTTCAAGTGACTATCATACGTGAATCACTTTGAATTTAGCAGACTACAGAATATAATTACCTCAATTTATTGTGTTTCTGAACATTTCTTTGTGTGTAAAGGTGTTTTTCAGTTTTTAAAATCCTTTTGGTGGACACAGATTGAGATAAATTCCAACGGAGTGGAAGAAATACCCATATTTCCACATTTAATGTCATTAATTGCTTAAGTAGCTCAGTACAATGATGCTTTGTATTCCTGCAGTTTGTGTTTAAAGTAAATGCCAAAGACTAGATAAAGGGACATGATTAACACAGATAAATTACAGGGAACACCTTTTCTCTGAGCAGTTTCAGCCACCTCATTTTCAGCCTGTGTTATGCCTAATTGTTAAACAAGGAGCACGCTTTTACATTAGTGACTGAATAGCCTTTTCTAGGTAAACTTTGTCCTAGGAAACAGAGGAAAAAGTCAGTCTCCTCATTGCTTAGTAGTCCTTCTGCCTTCACATCCTTCATACCTAAAGGCTCTGTTTCCAGTTCGGTAAAGAAAAACTTCAGTATTCCTACCTTTTCCACCAGTGATGTTATTTCAAAGGTTAGAGGAAAGGAGAAGATTTGCATAAAAGAACCCTTAAAAAGTAATGGAAAAAAGTGACTCACTCCCTTCCTCCAGACTCTTGCAATACTCAAATTTGAGGAGAACTCAAAATGAGTTTTTTCTGGCAGTGCAACACAACACTTTGAGGAAACACAGTCTGCTACAGACAAACAGTGAGACAATAAAGTGTATGAGCATCTGGCTGTTTTGTACAGTCAGCCTGAGGGAACTTTTTCTTTTATCAGCCCTAGGGGCTGCAACTATACCACCCAGGGTCTTCCTACAGCATGTTAGAAGTGGACGATATTTGCCCTCAGTTACATGCTTGATGTCTGAAAACTAGAAATGTTCCTGTTTTCAAAAAGCTGGTGTGCTCACTTGGTTTGGGAACGCTTCAGAGGCTCCGCATCTACAAGATGGGAGTACAAGATGAGCTTTTCTTCCCGTGAATACAAAGATGGGCTGCCATGGGGTGTAGCAGTTGGGTTTTTTTCTTCTGGCAGGAGGACTATAGGGTAGGAAACCAAGCCAGATGCACCAAAGCTGTCTGCCACTGTGTGTACAGTTGTGCTGTTCAGAAGCTTTAAGTAAACCAATTCTTTCCAATGAACTTCGCTATTGATCCAGGGCAGTAAATATAGGAGTCCGTACTTATTTAATCACATGGAGAGTCATTAACATTTTAAGCATCTCTGTTAACCTGGAAACAGCCAGGAAACCCTGACTGCCAGATTGCCTGTAGGTAGCAGAGAAGCAAGCATATTGGTGATTACCACGTTTCTGGCTACACTTCTCTCACTTTCCATTAGGGGAAACATGACCAGCAATCTCTTCTGCCAAAATGTGTCCTTACACCCTGCCTCTGTCCAGAATATGTCTCACTTCATGCACACGGATTACAAATGAACAAACACTGTGAGTCCTGGTGTTTCAGTAAATGAGGGTGAAGGGAAGCACTGCCATGCTGTGGCGTCTGCAGATTCTGGTTTGCCGGTTCCCATTTCCATCAGGCAGGATGAAGGTTATCATCCAGTTCCTGGGGTCCTCGTTAATGGCTTCTGCACTGGGCAGCAGGAGGCAGTGAGGAAGCTAAAGAGTGAGTGCTGGCCTTTGCATTTTTGCTACTACGATGCAGTTCCTTAGGCTAGCACCAGCCACTGAGAGACAAACTCAGACCAGCACACAGATAGAGCCAGCCTATTTTCTCCATTTTTAGGTACCATTCATCCCCCCTTCAAAGCCCTTCCTTAGTGCACTGTAGTTACACTTAGTGTACCTAGATATATTAAGCCCTACAGCCCAGTAGTCCTCTGTGAGAAAACAAAACAGCACTGTGCTGTTGCTGCCCCTCTAAGGTCTGCTTTCATAGATCCAGCACAGAGCAAGTGCAGGGTTAAAGAGAGAGGACAGGGGATATGGAGGACAATAGCCCCTGCCCTACCTGCATGAAAAGATTTGGCCAGGATGGTCTAGTGCTGTGTCCCATGGGTCCAGCTCCTGCACCATCTTAGCCACGCAAGCCTTCCAGCTAAAAAGCTGAAAAGCCAGATGGGGACAAGGCTGTGCAGGTAGCCTGCTTCCTTCTGGCAGTTATCTGGGTGCCCCCATGCTGTGCCCAGATACCTGGTCATTGCAAGACAAGAAACACAATTCTGGCTGTGAGGCCCAACATCAGGCCCATGTGGTCCACCCCAGCTGAAGGATCCCTTTCTCAAGCAGGGTGTGGTGCAGTATTCCTGCACCTTCTGAGTTGTGTGCACTTCCTTGCCCAGGGGGGAAGAGCCTGCGGCCACCGCACACCAAACTTTCACACTGAACTGAGTTCACGTTGAGCTTGTACTCAAGTATTCTGCATTTAATTAGCTCTCAAGCAGTCTGATTATCACTTAGGCCTTTTCTGATAAATGGTGTTAATTCACAGGAATATGCTAATTAAATCACTTGCATTTTGTGCAGTTGACAGAGAAAAAGGGGCTGAGCCATGATGATCGTATCCAGATGGAGATGTCCCTTACTCACTGGATTCGTGGAATACTACTTGCAGGAGATGCAGGTGAGCAGCACAGGGCTGTTGTTAAGTGCAGGGGACTATCCTGCCCGTGAAAGTTTCTATAAGAAAACATAAAGGTTAGCCTTTCTCTTCCTTACTCACTTCTATACTATCCATTTCGTTAAGCCTTTGCATTTATGTTTCCTAATTAAGTTAACAAGTCAGTTGTGCTGTTTAATTCAGCATAAGATATCTCCTTGTGGTGCACACACTTCAATAATAAAGCAGCATTATATAATGATTCTGTTTTTCAAGCTTGGAGTCTAGATCAAATAGAGTATGATATCTTTGAAGACGTTTTTATTGCTGTTCTTAAAAAAATATGAATGGGATAGTATGTTCTTTCCATACTGGAAACCAGCCCCACTTGTTTGCTTTGCTTTGGGTGATTTGATTTACTAGGAAGTATATGTATAATTATCTCCTTCCCTTTTGTCTGTCTATATTTCCTGGAGCCCAAGCAGAGCATGCTTCTACACAAAGCAGGCAACGAAAAGAATGGCATCTCTTGAAGGAGATTTTGCCTGTTGCTTAAAAGCAATGTCTGTTCCAAACAGAAATTATGTTAAGGCAGATTGACTGCTCTGAATAGGTTGGAAACAGGCTCTCATAACCTCAATTAGAATGCCTTGATAACGACATTTGTGAGATTACAAACTGAATTAGCTACGTAGAGACGTATTTGAAAGTAAGCAGAAAACATACAATTCATACTGGAAGTGTGAACTCTAAGTCTGTTCTATTCATTAAAAACCTACCGGTTGCTGCATGATTTATTATATGTTGTGTAAATAAATCACATCGATATGAGAGGAGAGAGGGAGCCAACTAAAAGCTCTTGCAAAGCAATCTTTCACATCTTCCTTTCTGTTGGTTGCATATCATATAATATGATATAAAATATAGATTATTTGAAGTCTCCTTGCTCAAGAGACCAGAGGCTGTAGGGGTTTTCAATTATAGGAAGTAAAAAGGGGAAGAGCAGTATATGCAGCTTCTCAAAGGATGGCAGCAGGGTCTTGTGCAGACTGTATGTGGGAGGTGTCGTTCAGGTCTGGTTTATCTCTAGCATGTGTGATGGGATTAGGAGTTTCATTTCCATTATCCGTGCTGTGCTTGGCACTTCACAAATGAAAGTGTGTTTCTGCCACTGAAGGGTTTACATTTAGGTCAAGACTTTACTAGCCATTAAGTGAGCTTGTGTGAATTAGAGCTGGATTGCTGATGGTAGCTGGAGGTACAGCCAGGTTGTAACTTGGAAATTTGTAAAAGAGGCAGAAGTACAAAGTGGAGGATGGGAAACAGAATTTCTAATGCTAGCATTTGACATCAGTCTGCACAAAATTAGGACTGAGTAGAAGAAAGTACAACTCCACTTATGTCAGGGGTTTCAACTAAGTGCCCAGCTGCTTTACTCTTTCGGAAAACCCCAAAACAACCAAAAAAAAAGCTGGTGAATCTGACCCACTACTTTTAAGTGCCTATGCTTAATACTCTCACTTTCAGGTCTCTGTTCTTCTTTCTTTCTTTCTTTCCTTTCTTTCTTTCTTTCTTTTCTTTTTTTAGGGTAAATAAATCCCTCTGTCTTGTCAGTTTTATAGTAGCATGTTCTGTGTTTATAGCATTTGGCATGGAACTGAGTGTGAATATTAAAAGGTCTATTTCTTACCCAAAACTTTCTTTTCTTTGGTTATCTTATGATAACTACTGCACAGCAGAGCTAGTAATTTTCCGTAGCTGTGTTCTGATCAACAGAAACAAGAGAATTCTGAATGGATTCTCCTTCAATTTGAAGCAGTGTTTTCTCATTGACAGTATTAGGAATTAACCTGAAATAAATGAAAGCTACATGAGTACTGTTCTCATCAGACTTACCTCTAGTGTTTAAGCGTTGATTTTACTGCAAAGAGAAAAGCTCAATCCCTTCAACTGATTAATGTCCTGTTCCAATTTGCATGCGTGAACAATATCTACCCAGAGGTCAGAGCAGAGGAGTGAGGTGAGCTACGTTAGTACTTCTTTCTCAATCTTTCTCAATTGTGGGTTTGGTAGCTAAAGACAAAGAGGCTGAGAAGGAACGCATGTGAAGATTCATGCCAGAGGAAGAGATCAAAAGGGTCATTTTCAGCTCCCTGATGTGTATGTTTCTTTTAATCAGTTGTAATAACAATCAAACGTACATAGCAGCAAAAATAAAGGCTTCTCTACTGCTTATTCAGCATTTACCAGATTTAGCTCATCTCAAAAGATTGTTTTTAAATTTGTGATAGGGCTTTCTGGTGCTGTTGCTATCTGAGGCAAAGAAAATAAAAGCAACCACAGGGAGTGATTTCTAGAAACATGGCACAGGGTTAGTAAGAATGAGAAGGAAGGTGGGCAAGAAGTGGAAAAATGAGGTAAATTGACCTTAAGAGCCTGATATTTCCAGCTACTAATTAGTGAAGGATGTAATTGCATAGTTGAAACCTAATTTAATATAATTAAGAAAGCCCATTTCTTGAAAATGATAGAAGCAGAGAGGGACACTAGTTTTTTCAACTGACTTTAAAAGAACTAACCATGGAGCAATTCTGGAGTAACTGCTCCTGAAAAGAATAAAGTCGATCAGGGAATGATTCTGCTTCTCCATGGCCTGTGTGGAGGGCAGTCATTTCCACCACGTAGTGGGTCCCTCTTGTTCTGCAAGGCTTCCTCGCTGTCTGCGAGCAGAAACCCACATGCAAGGGGAAGCTTACAGCCGAATGCAATCCATGGTTGCCCTTCATTGCTCGATTTTAAGAAGTGTTTTAGGCAGTTTAAAACTTAGGTCTAAGTCCTGCAAGCACTTACAGATGGTGGGAATCACACCAGTCTGATCACGGGGTCAAGTTCACTGCAGTATTTTAAAATGCCCGAGCAGCATGTTTCCTCTCAGAGGATTTGTACATAAGAACTACGGAAGGATGAGAGGCTTATGCGGTGTTTAAACTAATAGGAGGTCTGTCTAATGGCTGAGTGTGTTTCAGCTTGTGGGTAATAGGGTATTAGGACAGCTTGAGAGATCACTTGCCTGTGTCCTCCAAAAGAAAACTGGAAAGAAAATGAAGAGCTGTAGTTTGTTTGTCCTCCAATGCCATACAGGACTCTGCGTCTTTCAGAATACTATCCCAGTCCATCCAGTGCTGGAAATGCTATGTGCAGTGTCTCCGTGCTTCACGCTGGGGCCAGTCCCAGGCCCAGCATTGGGTCGTGCCGCCCCTGCCCCTGTCCTTGGGGGCTGCAGTGCTGGGTTCCCTTGGCAGCAGAGCCATTGCGGGTGCACAAGCAGGCGTGGGACGGGACGGGAGCGACCCCCAAGGACAACGTGGCAGGTCCTGCTGTTTGGGTACCCAGCCCTTCCTCCACAGCCCCAGCACAACCCTTTGCCCTCATCTCTCCCTCCATTTGGCAGGAGAAGCCCATCTGCAGCCCCGCCGCGTCTGCTCCTCAGCCTACTGGCAGCAAAGCGGCCTGTGTTGCCTTACTGAGAGGCTTGGAACCAGCCCTGTCTGATACACTGTATTTTGCGTATTTACAGTATCTTGTTACATTCCTTATAAGTGCTGACATCTCTGGGTGTAATGTATTCAGGATCAATAACTGCCATTAAAATCTTTATGCATATTGTAGTTAAGAGGTAGGGAGTGTTGAACAATTCCCAAGTTAAGGGAGCTTATGAAGTTCACAAGCTTTCACTTTAAAACTACGGTTGTGAAGGCCAGATCTCAATGCAGTTTAGTTACTAGTTCATCTGAAACACCCACACTCCTACTCTCTGAGTTATTTTATTTATTAAAATAGAAAAGAAAAACTTAGTGGAAACAAGGAATATGAATTTTCTCACTTGAGGCTATTAAAAATCGATTCTTTTATGTTCAACTAAAAATCTTGAGGGTGTTTTTGATCACTTTTTTTTTTTTTAATCAGCAAAGCTCTTAAAATGATTTCCAGTCTATTTGTTCTGTTCTCTACCCTGAAACAAATATCTAGTTCTGGTAAATGTTGTTCCGATGCCCGTTAAGGTGGTGTGAGATTAAAAGATAATTCTTAAGTATTTTTTTTAAATGATTATGACATATTTTCACCTGAAATTCATTTTAAAAAGAAAAAAAAAAAACAACAAACAAACAAAAGAATATTTGCTTCCAGAACATCTCAAGACTGGGGGGAGGAAATGTGAAGGAAAACCCCAAATACTCACTATGTCCATGAAGGCAGCCAATATCCTTGGCAACAGAATGAAAAGTAGTAGGGAGGATTTTAGCGTACCTCAAATCTGTTTTCCATGTACCTGCTCTCTGAATGTATTTTTACCTCTCCCTTTGGCATGTGATGTTGTTACGTGTCAACACCAGAAACATTTCCACCTGCAGCACTGGTGTTCTTTCCACTGCAGCAGCTAGCCAACCCCCACACAGAAGAGGTCTCCATCACCATCACTTCCGTCCATTAAACTTTGCAGTGTGACGTTCTTCCCTGCACATCCTCATCCCTCTGCATCACCCAGGCTGCAAGGAATGATACTTTTTGTTTCTTTTTCTCCACCCTCCTTTTTTTTTTCCAATTAGTATAACTCCCTTTTCTCATTTTGCAGTGCTTCTAGCATCAAAAAAGGAACTCGCTGGTGTTTGTTCCCAACCCAGCTGCATCTCCAGTGTTGGAGCACTCCCTTGCGTCCTCACAGATCTGTTTCTACTGCCTGGGAGCTCCAAATGAAAGGAGCTGGTACATCTCTCATCCAAAGGACTTCATATGGTGCTGTACAAGAGTTTAATACTGGTCATTACTGGTTAGTTATGGTCATTCCAAATGAAGGCATAGGGAAACACAGTAACAAAAATACTGTATTTCCAGGGAAAATGCTTTGAGATGTAAAGTTCAGTAGAAATGCACATTAGTCAAGTCTCAAACACATACCTCTATCTCAGCATCACACTGCACATACAGCAATTGGACACTTGCATCTACCACCTCATTTCATCTCCAGTGTGATGTCCATACCTCTTATACAACCTCACATGCCTCCAGTGCCTGTTGGAAGAAAAAGGAGCTATTCCATTTTGTTTAGATGGGTCCCAATCGTGTGATTCGTTAATTTAACACTGTATCAAATTCTTGAAGCACATCAGCTTTATGGTACCATAAAATGTCCCACCTAACACAGAATGTGAGCACCTTGCAGTACCTACCTAATACTGAAGTGATAATTGCACCATTGCACTGTTTTATGAGGCAGTAATCCAGTTCCTGAGCAGACAAACTACAAGGCTGAAGGCTGGGTAGTTTGTCTTGATGAGGGAACCGTATTATTGTCGAATAAAATAGCAGGATTGTACCATTGCCACTTTCCTGCTCTTGGCATAGGGGTGTTTTGGTTTATGTTCTGTTGTTGTTTTAACTCTTTCAATGTACTTTTATCCAGCTACTAAAACTAGACTAAAACCTCTACAGATTTCGGACTAATTTCATTCTGTGTTTAAAATGGTTCACAAGGAAAAGATACTTGCAGCCAATGCAAGCATCTAATGTAAATGTGTTTTCATGTTGTGGGTAGGTAGGCAGTATCAAAGAGTATGACCTGTGAAGCAGTGCACTGCTGGACAGAACTCCCTTTGGTTTGATTCTTGTTTGCTCAATAGTGATTTTATGCCAGGTTCTGATTTAAATGTGAAAGAGTGAAGCAGTTCCACCTCAGGTGTAGCCCATGCAGACATGCATAGTGTGAGCAGAGAGAGGCAGCTCACCGCTCTCTGCACGGTGTGGCGAGGTGCCTGGTGCTGGCACAGCTCAGGGGCACCTGCCTACCAGCCGAGGGAGGCAATACTGATTGCGACCATCCAGATCCTCCACTCTGGGAGGACATGTCTTGAGGATGGGTATCCATGAGTTCTGCCACTGCTGAGACTAGGCAAAACTGCCTAGCTGCTTGTCACATCACAGGGGAGGTTTCAGCTTCGCATGGCTTGCTCACCCCTTACACAGAAGCGCACGCATGTGCACAAGGGTGTTTGTGCATGCAGAAGCGTGTTCCTCTCACAGTCACCTTGTGATGCCTTGTGAGTTTTTCTGTTTCAGCAGTTGTGTGTCTAAGTGGCTCTTGATGACTTGGTCATCTTTCTTAAGCTGCTGGCTTTGTTATATGAAGCTTCTATGCTGAGCTGTACAAAATCAATAAATAACAATAAGGGGATATTTCATCTCCTTTTCCTGCAAGCCTCTATTCCTCTTGACATACGCAGGGAATGTTGAAAGGCAAATTATTTCCAAATCAAATGATAAACAGTGCCCTTTGATAACTCTTGCTTATATAGGGGATTCTGAAGAGAAAACAAAAATGTCTCTCTTCCTCATAACTTCTTTCCTCAGGCTTAATAGAAAAAGATAAAATGAGAACCATTACAATGGCACACGCCAATTTGCAGGCACAATATATTGCAGGTGAGTAGGCATTCACCTTCAGAGATAAAACTGAGCCAGAGAGAAAGAGTCCACATTGCCCTTAGAAGAAGTGATCGTTCACATCACACTGGATGTTTTTTATGCCCGCCGTTTGTCTGTCAAGCAGCAGACATCTTTTTGCTGCACTCTGGCCCCACAGTTCAAACAAAATGATGCCATAATAGAAGAGGCTGTCCAACTCATGAGAGTTATTAAATGTCTCTTCCGCTGGACTTAAACCTTTCCTTTCCCCTCACAGAATAAATGATACCGTCTCTTTAATATTAGAAAATAATAATCATCAGTGTAAAACTGAGGGAAAATAGGAAATCATGAGAAAAAGGTGACTTCGAATTAAGGGACACATTGTAGCTTGGTTTGCAAGGGGTACAAGAAAATACAATGCTAGATCCTCTTCTTTCCTCTCTGTCACCTACTGAAGTCCAGGATGGCAGCCTGAGGAGGACAGCAACCTCCATGTCCCCTGCCTTCCCAGAGAGATGGACAGGGCTGGAGGTGGGTCTCTGACTGCTTTTTGGTCAGCTCTGACCACAGTGTGGGCACACACTGTGCATGTTCAAGTATCATTGCAAGGTCTACAGTCAGACTGAGGTCTGTATTTTTCCATGGACACAAACTCTCAGAAGTGCCTGTTACTTCAGGATGTCCAGCTTGAGGTAAGTTAGAAGGGATCGTTTTCACAAGGTTTCGAGCAAATCTTTCTTTTTGCCCCTTTTCCCTGGCTTCTCTTGAACAGGATTCTTTCAAAGCTCTGGGGCCTCCAGTGGCCACTCAGATTTTAAACACTGTGGTTGCTCTGTAGGTTTTTCTGAACCACCATCTCTGGGCTCCAGCTGAAACTGTAATGCAGCACATAATTGCACAAGTGTCTCCGTAATGGTGCAAATGCAAATTAAATAGTGGGATATTTCACACTGTGCACATAACTCCTGATGCCTGTTTTACAGGCTGCACAATTTAGCAGCATGCTTTTTAAGATGTAGCACTACAGTAGATATTAAATACAAGAAAATGTATGGTCTTTGCCACAGAATGATTTTTTCCTTCCAGGGATGACACCAATGTATACCAAAACAATCTAGTTAGTTCTATTCTTCTGAGAATAATGTCTAAAAAAAATAGTACAAGGAAGGCAACCAAATAAAACCTCGACCAGCTACATTAGACTCAGTTTTTAGAATAAATTTTTACCATTTTGAGTGAAGTAGGAGAAGAGTATTCACCATTCCCTGAGCCCTATCCCCTACTGGGCTGTCACAGCTCCTGTCGTTGTTTTTTCAGTGGGTCACCTGAAAAGCATGCTCTTCACAAGTCCTCTAGCACCTCGTGTTTTGAGGCTGAATACTGTCCCTTAGCCACTGAACCTTTAAGGACACAGTGAGCAGCATTAACACTGTCTTGCCTGTATTCCACCCTTCTTGGGAGCAGAAAGGACCCAAAACCAGATCACAGCGAGCCAGCTCCTGGCATCTAACCGTATGGTCAGCTTTGCCTTCACAGCTATGGGTCATCCTGTGAGAGCCAAACAAGTAAAGCCGACAAGCAGAAAAAATAGTGTTTATCCTCTATTATTCTTTTCTTTCTCTTCTCTTTAATTTTTTACACATGAAGGAGGGGAATGAAAGAAAGAACCTCCATTGCACCCGCTCACTCAACAGAGCTGCTTTGGCTCAGAGGCAGAATTTTCTTGATTCTGCCCAAACAGATTTGGGCAATGACAGGTTTTGTGTTTCAGAGCACAGGCATCAGCAGGCTGGCTATCTGTTTAGTTTTATTTTTTCATATGACATAATCTCCTTCCAAATAATGCCTCCCATCATCTCAGTTGATGCTATTTCTACATGTGCTGCTCACAGTAGCACTTTCAGCACTGACATTTCAATACGGAGGAAAGCTAAAGGCAGAGATTTCATTACAAAAGCTCCCTTTGGGCTTTTGGCAAGATGTAGTGAGATGCCAGTTGTTCCCAGTCATTTTCTGTGAATGAGAATATACTGGAGCATTCAACCAAGCAGACGATATTCAACATTATTTCCTTCTGGTACATACACCACATTTTGTCATAAGTGCTATGAAGGAGTTCAGCTGATCATGCAATCTCTTATTAGTTTTTTCTAGCATCTTCCAGACCAGCATTTATTCAAAATACATGAAAGTCTTGAAGGCTGCCTGCCACATGTCTTACTCTTGCATACTTCTCCCACACACACATACTTCTGGCAAATAGAACAGACACAGAATTGAAAGGTATTCAAACCTACTTTACCATCAGAAAGGCAGGTGATACTAAACTATTTTTTTGTTTTCTGAATCTTCCAAATGTATTCTTTCTTCTAGCATTTCATCTATTAGTGTCTTACTGAAGGTTGCAATTGTAATGTATTACTATTTCCTGAGCACTTCTTGTATGTCGTTCAAGTATTTGGATAGATGATAAGTTATATTTCAGCACTTACGTTTTGACTACTGTAGCCCTATCACACCCTAGCCCTATTTGAATTTATTGTGAGACACCTACCTACCTGTGTCCAAGTGCAGCTTTCTTCCAGCCTTCCTTGACCAAAGCAGCACACTCCATTGCAGAAGGATATGGTTTGCCCTGAGCTCCTTGGTGAGCAAACAGCAGAAACTTTCATCTGTTGCTTCCTCAGAAAGGGTCAGAAAGGTTGAAAGAAGTTTGGAGAGAAAAAGTATGAAATGTTGGAAAACACCCAAAAGTTGTTGTTATCACACTCCTGCTACACCAAGGTGTCCTGCTTGTTCCTGTTGCCAATGCGGATGGCCCCATTCTGCTCTCCTCTGCACTGGCCAGCACTGGCAGGTTGTTTGTTGCTTCTGGGTGAGCTCAGATCTGCCTGCTGCCCATCACTGGGCCATGGTACCTGTGAAAGACAACGATGGCCCATCCACAATGTAATCAAAGGCAGGAGGTTTTCATATTCCAGCACAACTGAACAAGGTGGTGTTCAGCTGGCTCCAGCACCAGTAGAGTAAAACCAAGGCAACTGAACACTGTCTCAAGTTGGCCACTGGAGCACATAACGGAGTTTTTTCTGTTGTGCAGTATATCCAGCACTCGAGACTCTGCTGCCCTTGGTCCATTGTCACTGGTACTCAGCCCAAATAAACTGGTGATAATTTGGGCACTGATGCATTCTCTGCCATAGCGCCTATAGCTACTTACACAGAGGACAGAGAGAGGTGAGTACTTGCATAGTCTAGTTTTAGGCACGCAACTCACATAATGGAGGTAATTTATTAACCCAGTTGAGGTTAATTCTCTCCATGAGCTGTGTGAGGGGAAGTTCCTCAGAAGGGTGCTTCTGGGCAGGAAGGTCACACGGCTGTCAGGCTGACATCCCAGCAGAGGCATGGCTGCTCCCGTGCTGATGAAGTACGAGTACCTTCCAGAGTCAATAGGCTTCGGGAGAGGAAGGTATCTCATTTCCCAGCAGCAGGAGAATCTTTGGAGGCCAGCTGGGCACTCTAAGGACTCTGTTGCCACCTGAGAAATGTGGAAGGTGATTATGATCTCCAGCGTCTCTACATAACAGTTAGATGCATGATTCCTTCCATTGCTCTCCTGTTTGTCATGATTTACCCAAATCAGCCAGTTTGTTTTCCAACCGCTGTTTTTTGGTTTTTTATTTTTTTTTTTTTTAGCCAGGATATCTTTTTCCTGATCCACACAAAGACAGTGCTGGTCTGTAAACACTCTGTTCAGAGGACTGGTCTGTTTTTTGATTTCTGCTTTGTTTATTTTTTTTCCCTGGAAACCGCATCCTTTGTTTCCCTCTGGTGTTGTTTATTTTACCATGCTCTGATGGACACTGAGGTCACAGCTTTTTACATATTAGTTACTCAAAATGTTTCAAAGGGGTCATCTTTCTTCCAGTTTTACATTTGCCTGGAGCTGCTTTAAAGGATTTCCATTTCAGTGGCCCACCCACACACACATGAAGTCTAAATCATGGGTGGGTGGCAATTTAAACTGGGTGAAAGAAGAAAAAAATACCTGCAGCCTTTGTGCTGTCGTCTCTCCATTAATGAGCACAGAATTCACACTCTAGGTTCTGTAAACCTCATTTAGATGTGTCAGCAAGAGCCAGAACTATATTAAAGGCCTGAAACTGGAAAAATAATTAAGAAGGCTCAATGCCAATTACTTTTCATCTTCAAACTGCTGCTTACAGTTCATTCCCAACAAATACTGAAAGGTCGTCAGCATTTTTTTTCTTTTTCTTAGGAGCAGGTTATTTAGATTTCTTCTTGGTGTTCTCAGCACTCCATGGTGTGGTGCAGAAAAAGAGCCCAATATACTACAAGCCAAACAGCTCATCTTTCATATTAAGTGGAAGTCAGACAACAACAGTCCATTATTATTATTTTTTTTATTCACAGGTGGTATTCAGAGTGCTTCCTCTATTTTCTGT
>NW_026110223.1:0-55000 GCF_013377495.2 Cygnus atratus | reverse complement strand
GAGGAGAGGGAAAGGTGACATTAGAGTGGGTGCAGGCCACTTGACCAGTGAGAACAAGTAAATGAGGCCTTCTACAGACAGATAGGAGCCTGTTTGCAGGCACTGGTCCTCACCGGGGCCTTCGACCATCCTGATTGTCTGCTGGGGGGACAACACAGCAGGGCATACGCAATCCAGGAGGCTCCTGGCCTGCGTTGATGATATCTTCCTTCTCCACGCAATAGAGAAGCCAAGGCTTTAGGCGGCCTTGTCTGCAGTGACTGTGAGATGGTGGAGCTGAAAAACTTCCCTCTCTACTTCCACTCCTCAGGAGGCTGTGGAGAGCAACGAGCTTGCCTCTTAGCCTTCTTTTCTCTGAACTAGACAACAACCCAAATGTCCTCAGCCTCTCCTCACAGGACATGCCTCCCAGCCCTTTTTTACCAGCTTTGTTGCCCTCTTCTGGACGCATTCAGATGTCTTAATTTCCTTTTTAGATTGTGGAGCCCAGAACTGCACACCGTATTCAAGGTGGGGCCACACCAACACTAAGTAGAGCAGGAGAATCACACGCTTTACCAGCTGGCTATTTTATGTTGAATGCCCCAAAAGGCAGTTTTGAAATGCCCCAGCTGCCAGGGCAAACTGCTGGCTCATGTTGCACCCATTGGTGACCAGTTCCCCCAGGTCCCTTTCTGCAGAGCTGTTCTCCAGCCGCTCGTCTCCCTGTGTGCACATGCGTCCAGCATTGCTCTGTCCCAGCTGCAGACACTAGCATTCGTACTGGTTGAATTTTTACAGCCTGAGAACAACCATCCTGACACAGGGACATGCACCCACTGTGCCACATGGACGGGAGCTCATGAGGCTGCGCACAACATGTCCGGCACATCACCTGCGTGGCAAGGCTCAGCTCCTCCGTCTTCCCCAGCACAGGGGGGTCCAGGCAGGACAGATGGGGAGCCCTGCTCCTCTGCCAAGAATCGCCTTCCCCTTCCAGCGCCGCCTGCTCCAGCCCTGCTGCTGGGGACGTTTCACTGTCTCTGCTTGCCATCGTGTGGTAGAGGCACGCACTGGCCCTTGTCTGGGGAGAGCAGTCCTGTGGGAAGTGCGTCAGGCAGGGACGGCCAGGACAGTGACAGCACCCAGGGAGGGAAGTGCTCCTGTGGCAGGGACCAGAGCTGCTCCCCTCCTGCACGGTGGGCACAGAGCTGCACCAAGCTTGCTCAGAGGGGAGCGGGGCTAAGTTGAGGGTGCTTGTGGGGGCACGGGGCTGGTGTGAGTGTGTGTACAAGAGCAGGTCTGCTCTGTGGCTGCAAGGATGGCAATGGAGCTGACCTGAGCAGACTCAGAGGGACACTCAACTTTGGGAGTGATTAAAGCAGCTGTTCTCAGCAATGAGCACCTAGGAAATGAGTGGTTTTAGAGAGAAAGAGCAGGAACAGAAGGCCAGCACTTCCTGCTCCAAGGCCAGCATCCCCTAGCCCAGCACGCTGATCCCTCTGCCCCTTAGGGGGTAAGGCCATTCTCCCAAAGTCTGTTGCCAGATTCTCCTCTGCAGCACTGACACACAGGCCATGTGCAGAAAGAGCCTCTTGCATCTCCAGAGGGGATGGGACCTTCAGGACAGGGACTCCCTCCACTGGAGAACCTTTCCTCCACCACCTGCCCTCCTTCCCCTCCGTCTCTGCACACAGCTCAGGTTCCTGCGGGCATAGCTGGGAAGCCCGTGGGACTTGCAGAGCGTTGGCCTGCGTGGCCACCCAGAGTTGCTGACGGGAGCAGGTGCTGCCAGGGCCCAGGCCCTCTGCCTAGGAACAGCCCCCGGGAGGGTGGCGCCAGTGTGTGAGCAGCACCCGCAGCGTGCTTCAGTGCTGGGTGTGGGAGATCGTGTGGTGGCACACAGGGGTTCTGCCCCTCCTCCCCTTCGAGTCCATCCTCTCTGCTGGCAGTCTCTGTGACCACAGTTTTTACCGTGGTCTCCGCCAGGCAGAGAGCTTGCCCCAAAGAGGCTGTGGCGACCCAAAGGGAGGGCCTGTCCAGAGCCGTGGCCGTACAGGTCTCTGGGTGCAGGGAGTGCCAGTGCCTGCTGCTGCCGGGGGAGGGAGGCAGGTATTGCCCCTGTGTGAGGGGCAAGCGGGTAGAAGATCTGGTCAGCATGGCGGCAGAGCTGGAAGAGGAGGTTGAGGGACTGAGGGCTGTAAGGCACTGTGAGTGGAAGATTGACTGGTGGAGTAGCTCCCTGGTGTGTCAGAGGGAATGGTGCCAGGGGGATACCCCACAACTGGTGGTGGACCCCCTGCCCACAAGTCCATGGGATCAGACGAGCTCCAGCCTAGGGTGCTGCGGGAGCTGGCGGAGGTGATTGCCAAGCCACTTTCCACCATCTATCAGTGTTCCTGGTTATCTGGAGAGGTCCCAGAGGACTGGAGTCTTTGCCGATGTGACTCCCATCGACAAGAAGGGCCGTAAGGAGGACCCACGGAACTACAGGCCTGTCAGCCTGACCTCGGTTCCAGGGAAAGTTATGGAGCAAATCATCTTGGGTGAGATCACCCAGCTCTTGTGTGGCATCCAGGGGATCAGGCCCAGCCAGCACGGGTTCACGAAAGGCAGGTCGTGCTTGTCCAACCTCATCTCTTTCTATGACTGTGTGACCAGACCGGTAGATGAGGGAAGAGCTGTTGATGTAGTCTGCTTAGACTTCAGCAAAGCCTTTGACATGGTCTCCCACAGTATTCTCCTGGGGAAACTGGCTGCCCGTGGCCTGGACAGGTATACTCTTCTCTGGGTAAAGAACTGGCTGGAGGGCTGTTCCCAGCGGGTAGTGGTTAACGGGCCTACCTTGTTTAATATCTTTATTAATGACCTAGATGAGGGGATTGAGTGTACCCTGAGTAAGTTTGCAGACAATGCCAAGTTGGGAGGTAGTGTCCATCTGCCTGAGGGTAGGGTGGCCCTGCAGAGGGATCTGGATAGGCTGGACTGCTGGGCTGAGGCGAATGGGATGGGGTTTAACGAGGCCAAGTGCCGGGTCCTGCACTTTGGCCACAATAACTCCATGCAACGTTATAGGCTTGGGGCAGAGTGGCTAGAAGACTGTGAAGAGGAAAGGGACCTGGGAGTGTTGATCGATGCTCGGCTGAACGTGAGCCAGCAGTGTGCCCAGGTGGCCAAGAAGGCCAATGGCATCCTGGCTTGTATCAGGAATAGTGCAGCCAGCAGGACCAGGGAGGTGATCGTCCCCCTGAACTCTGCTCTGGGGACGCCGCACCTCGAGTGCTGTGTTCAGTTTTGGGCCCCTCACTACAAGAAGGGCATTGAGGCCCTGGAGCATGTCCAGAGAAAAAGCTGGTGAGGGGTCTGGAGCACAAGTCTTACGAGGAGCGGCTGAGGGAGCTGGGATTGTTTAGTCTGGAGAAGAGGAGGCTCGGGGGAGACCTCATTGCACTCTACAACTTCCCGAAGGGAGGTTGTGATGAGGAAGGGGTCGGCCTCTTCTCTCAGATAACTAATGATAGGACTCGAGGAAATAGCCACAAGTTGTGCCTGGGGAGATTTAGATTAGATATCAGGAAAAACTTTTTCTCTCAAAGAGTGGTCAGGCACTGGAACAGCCTGCCCAGGGAGGTGGTGGAGTCACCGTCTCTCGCAGTGTTCAGGAAGCGCCTGGACAAGGTGCTATGAGATATGATTTAGTAGCTTAGCGGGTAGTATTGGTGATAGGAGGACAGTTGGACTAGATGATCTTGTAGGTCCTTTCCAACCTTGTGTTTCTATGATTCTATGATTTCTAAGATAGCTGACTTGTTTGAAAGTAAACCCAATCCATAAAACGCCTGTGTTGCTCTGGTGTTGTCCCAGCATAACATATCGTGTGATGAAACTAATAGCAGGCTACCTGGGGACTGATACAAGGTTCACGTGCTGTGTTGGCGGTGGCCACCTGAGGACAGCACTGAGGCAGACTGAGAAGTGTCCATTCCTGGAGGGCTAGCTGAAACAGGATGGTTTGGTTGCTTTTAATGCCGCTGATCCACGAGCTCATTTTTGATAAGAACTTCCTGGACCTCTTTTTCTAACGTCTTCCCCCCCCACTCAGGGAGGAGAGGATCAAACCACCCGGATACCATAGTCTTTTCCTCCAAAACTCAAAACTGCATGCACTTCTCACTTCTGTGTCTCAGCTTCCAGCTTCCAACATGCAGGAGCTCAGCCAAGCTAATGAAAATTAAGCATGCTTTTTTGACGCTCCCTTCCTTGGTTGATATTCTGTGAACAGAAAGACTTATAGGGATAATGAGAAGCAGTTGGTGAAGAAAGCTGAAGAACTTCCACTGCTCAATGCCAGAGGTCTGCGTACATAACTTCCAGCAGGAGAGGCTTTAATCTCATCTGTGTTTACTTTCTGCGGATTCACTGACTCAGGAAGACTATATTTTTGAATCCCTGGCAGCCTCAGGTGCAGCGTGTCATCTTGGCTGCCTTTGATGGTAGTGCTTGAGGTCAGACTCAGCTCCACAGCCCAGTGCCTCAAGCCAGCTGCATCTGCACCATCATTAGAGGCTCTGATGGGACCAGAGCCTTGAGGGGTATCTGCTGCATTTCTCCATCAGGCTAGAATGTTGAGAATATGTGAACAAGCTTCTAAATTCTAAATCCAAGGCTTACTAGGCAGAAGTCTGCTCTGTGTTTGCTGTGACTCACTTAAAGTTCAGCTTGGTCTCAAGGAACAGGTGCATTCCAGTTGGGCAATGGAGATTTGAACTTTTCGGAAGTCTGGGGCATATAAAAGTAAATCCCCCAGGACTCTGAAACCTGTCTGGCTAAAATCTCTGGCACCAGACATTTTAGCAGCATGAACGTATCAAGCAGTTGGCATGTCAGGTGTTCTTAAGGTGCAGGAGGTGACAAAGGGCCTTTGGTGAGATGTTGCTTACCTTGATCATTGAGCAGGTATTCATACATCCTCATGCAGTATGGATTTCCCATTATCTCCTCTTCCTTATCTCCTTTCCTTATTCCCTCATTATCTCCTTTTCCTCTTCCCATCATCTCCCATTATCTCCTGCATTATCTCCTTTCCACCTGCAAAACCTGTGCCCACCTTTCCTACTCACGGCTCCTCCACAGCACAGGATGATGGTGAGCATCCTGAAAAACCTGTGTCCAGATACTTGTCCAAGGAGACACATTCTCTGGTCATCTCCTTAAACATCACTGTTATTTAAGGCTGCAGATGCGTTTGTGAGTTAATAGGCAGCAGATGGAGGGACAGGAGAGGTGTCCCTGCAGAAAGATAGCACTACTGTGGAGATTATCTGCAGTGGAAGAGATAACAGCTTGACTGAGAATTTGCAAGATTTAGGGCTAAAGGTAGCTAAGTCAACTAAAGTAGAAGAAGCTCCAGTCATAGTTCTGGAGTGTTTTTCCACCCTGAATTGTGACTGATATTTGTCCCTCGGCCCTATTTACTCCTGTCCTGGTTTTGGCTGCGACAGAGTTAATTTTCTTCACAGTAGCTGGTATAGTGCTGTGTTCTGGATTTAGAATGAAAATAATGCTGATAACACACCAATGTTTTAGTTGTTGCTGAGCAGTGGTTACACAGATTTTTGCTGAACCACAATGCTTTTTGTGTGAACCACACGCTCCTTAAATCGGGCTCAAACTGGGGAGGAGCATGTTTACTGGGGGAGGAAGGGGGCTTCTCATCTGGTTTAACGTCTACCGGTTAGTGTATGGGAAGAATGTTAGGTGTGCCCTCCTCTATTTTGTGGGTATGCCCATAGTGAGCTCTTTGCGCATACCGTTTTCTAAGGGTTTCCCTTTGTGCCCCTGCGGCAGGGGGTGGGGTTCCGGCAGTTACCGGTTACTTGAGCACTTTGGGAGGCCCTCGCAGAATGATTGACTGTTGGTTTATAATTCTGTCACCCTCCTGTAAAGCTGGATGGATTATAAAAAGGCCCTTTTCCCAGGTAGAGTAGGGCTTCTCGGCATCCCTCTCAGTATGCTCAGGTCAGCTCCATTGCCTTCTTGAAACTTTGGGAATAAAATTGCTTGGGGCGAGTGGGACCTTTGGGTCCGTGCTGCCACGTGTGAGTTGAGAGCCCGTGGGTGGCATGGTGGCCTGGGAGTTTTATCTTTTCTGCTGGAGTTTGGAGCCCTAAGTTGTCAAGACAGGCAACTATATCCTTCTGAGTCTGCCCCACCACAGAGACACTAGACGCTGGGGCCACCAATTAGCACATCGTTGATACACCAATATGCTTGAACTCCTTCCCCAGGCGTAAATGGGGCAAGATGTTTAGCCTCAGGAAGTCACCTCCAGCAATTATTCCACAGGCAGCCATTCTCTGGAGGTTCCCAGTCACTTCAGGGCCCAAGTCTTCCACGATTTCATTGCCACAAAGGAAAGACACGCAGACGAGGATGAAGAAGCAGGACTGCTTATTTGGGGAGGGCCAAGCAGAAGGGTGATCTGGGAGCAAGCTGAAGGGGACAGGAAGGTCCTGAAGGCTGGAGATGTGCCACGTGCTGGGAGAATCCAGGGGCCACCCAGCCTTCCACATACTTTCAGGTGGCCCCAGCACGCAGGAAGCCTGCCGTCATCTCTGCGCACACCAACAGGAGCACAGGAAGGACAGTGCAGAGCGCTTCGTCTCCCACGCCTTCCAGAGCCGGTAGCTCAGCCTTCGTATTCCAGGTACCGTGCGTGGCAAGCTCACTGCAGCTCGTATAATGAAGAGAGTCTGAGTTGCCAGCGAAGAGACAGAGGAACTGACGTCGTCCGTCATGCCTTGAATGGCTGTGAGAGAGAGGAACGGAGGCAAGGTCAGAGCCTTTGTCTGCGGGGACCCCAGGAAGGGCCTCATCCCTGGAAGTATTCAAGCAAGGTTGGACGGGGCTTTCAGCAACCTGGTCTAGTGGGAGGCATCCCTGACCGTGGCAGACAGGTTGGAATTCGATGACGTTATAGCTCCCTTCCAACCCAAACCATTCTATAACTCTCTGATTTTATGATTCTAACAGCTCCTGCTGCGGCCAGCGCCACCCAGCTCTTCCTGTGGTCAGGCAGGAGCAGGGGGCAATGAGACCAGCAGGAGGGGGCTGGCCCCAAACAAGCCCCTGAAATCTCTCTCCCCTCTGCCCACACCGCCCCTCTCCCACACAATGAACAGCAGAGCCCTCCGCGCCAGGGCAGGGGCTGGCGCTCCCAGCCCAGGGTCTTTCCCCCTCCCCACCAGCCTCCGCCGATACCCCACTGCCTTCACTCACCTTCGTAGATGATGGGGAGCTCCTCCTCGTGCCAGTCCACCACTTTCCTCCCAATGAGCCCTAGGCACACACAGCCTGTCACAAACCCTGCCCGCCAGCCCTTCCCAGCAGCACAGCTCCCCCCCCCACTGGCCCTGCCGGCCAGGCCACCTGCCCTCCTCCCCTCGGGCACAGAGGGACCCCGGGGCTCTGGCTCACCGATGAACCTGACCGCCTCCAGTCGCAAGGGCTGCTGCGGGCTCTGTAGGTATGGCAGGCTCTGGCGCAGGTACCCATCCATCCGCCAGCTGTTGTCCTCCAGCTGCACAAGGGAGAGCACAAGGGCATGGGGCTGGTGCAGACCCTCCCCCTCGGACAGCTGCCTGCCCCATGCACTGGGGCGCTGTGGGCTTGTCCGGTCCAGGTCTGGGGCTTCAGAGCTGTCCTTACCAGGCACTCGCTGAGTCTCCATTTTTGCTGTCTCTCCAGCAGGTTCGCCAGCTGCGTCCTCTTCAGGAAATTGGCAGCATTGAGAAGGGCTTCCTCAGCGGCCTGAAGAGCAGCAGAGAATTTGAAATGCCACCACCAACTCTCAAGGGACCTGTGTCCCCAACACCTTGGCAAGGCTGCAGGGGCTGCACGCCTCTGCATGGCCCAGGGCGCTGTGTGGGGCAGGGTGACCACAGGGAGCAGGCGTCTGCTCCGCGGTGTAGCGCCCGAGGGAGCTGGGGCAGGCCCAAGACCAGATATCTGTGGGGCACCTGGGCATAGCACAGGGGCGGAGGGGGCTGGCGGTCCAAGCCCAGAGCTTCAGGTTCCTGCGGGCATAGCTGGGAAGCCTGTGGGACTTGCAGAGCGTTGGCCTGCGTGGCCGCGCACCGCTGCCGAGCACTGCCGAGCAGGCAGAGCAGCTCTGGGAAACGGCCGTGCCCACCTTTTCAGCCATCGCCAGCTGCGGGGCTGCAGGCAGCCGCCCTGCAGAGGGCTGCATGCAGGGAGCAGGGATGGCAGCAGACCCCACGGCTCCGTCCCTCCAGGGCCCTTGCTGTGGGTGCTCAGTCCCACCCCGGGGTGTCAACATTGCCCTCCCCAAATGACCACGCTGGTTAGAGAAGCCAACCTTGGCCACTTGCTGGTTCTCATCGTGCAAGTGGAAGAACAGTGGGATCACGCTCTGGCGCACGTGTGTCTTCAGCTGCTCTTTTCCACTTCCTGCTACAAAGTTCATCACATCTCTGAAGAAGTGGATGGATTGCAGCTGCGTGTAGCTGGATTCCTGGTGGGAAGCAAGAAGAAAAGACCTCAGCACCAGCTGCTCCATGCCCACTTGGGCAAGGGTCCGAAAATTCACAGGGCACAATGCTTCCTGACAGCACCCAACATCCATCAGGAAAGGCACTGTCCCTTGGAGACCCCAGCTGGGCCCTGTGCCCTCAGCCTTACGTTGTCAAAGAACGTTGGGAGCCTCTCTGCCAGCTGCAGAGCGATGGGGCTGGCCATGCGGATGTCCAGCTCCTTGAGCACTCTGTTGAGCACAACCAGGGCGTTTCCAGCCACGTCGCCTTCCACTTCTGGCAGTAGCTCCATGATCTGTGGCAGCAGGAACTCCATTTTTCTTGCCTGTGGGGAGCAACAACACCATGCTGGGCTGCGCTGGCAAACACTCTCAGGCTGTCAGAGCCCACAGTGCCCAGAAGCCAAAGTCCCGCCCCAAACGACTTGGGCAGATGCATGGGGAGGCAGAAGAGCCGGGAGCAGCTTCCACAGCACTCAGTGCCCAGCAAAGTCCAAGCGATGGTGTTAGCCAGCATCCCTGGCCCAGAGCCACACCACCAATGTGGTGTGTTCAGCCAGCTGAACCCTGCTTACCGTATAGGGTGTTTTGCTGAGCGTTGTGAGGCCCCTGAGCACCAGCTGACGCATCACCGTGCACTGACTCCTCAGGTACCTTGGGAAGAGCTTCAGGACTCGGACACACTCTACTCTGAGGTCATTACAGGCCAGCATCTGAAAAATAGGCATCAGTGAAAGGCGGAAATGGCCAGCAGGACACACCGCACCACTGGAGGGCTGGATACATCCACCAGTGCAGGGATCAGGCACCAGCGCAGGCAGCTGAGCCCAAAGGCAGCAGCGGATGTGCAGAGCCCCTGGGCTCCTTGCCCTGTGTGTGGCACAGTGTTCGACCGCTCCTCCCAGCCCCCAGCAGCCTGGGATACCCCAGCCTCTGAGGAACAATTGCACAGAGAGACCTCGCTCAAGGGAGGCACGAAAAACTGCAGACAAGCGTCACTCTGGCAGCATGTGCCAAGGGGATGAACGGGGGCCCACCCCCGCCCCAGCTCCACCGGCTGGGCTCTCCCCACAGCTGCGGCCACAAGAGGGTGGCGTGGCGAGAGGCAGCTCAGACAGGCACCGCTTGCCATCAGGCTCACCTCGACCAGGAAGGCCATGGCGGGGACCTCCCAGCGTGGCTCATTCCTGCCGAGCCACATTTCCAGATGCCACACAATCCGTTGACGCTCGTTTCGTGTGATACATGTCATCATCCTGGCAGAGGGAAGAAGGCAGTGTAAGTCCTGAGCAGGATGAGTGAAGTGCTCCCGGGTCTGACTGCCCCCCTCATCCAGCCGTTACACCACAGGCCAGGCCAGGGCCACCTCGGCTCTGCTCCAGCAGCCACCAGCATTTAATGCGCACGCAGGCCTGGTCTTTCGCCACCTCTCCTTGCAGGGAGAAAGCCAGCGCCCCACAGCAGCGGGCACCTTGGGTGCACAGTGGGCTTCCTGCCCCTTCTGAGGAGACCTCATTCTTGCCCACGGGCGATTCATGTGCCCCGGGCTCTGCCGGTGTCCCTCAGTGCTTCCTGCCCTGCCCCAGGGGGCTGCCCTCGGGAGGGGAGGCCGGCACTGTGGCAGGGGACTGCTCTTGTGCAGCCACTCTCTCTCAGGCTTTGACCTTCTGCTCGCAAGAGCCAGGGCTGCAGCCCCTTTCTTTGAGAAATGGGGCCCCTGCCAGCCGCCACCAAGGGGATTGGATGGGGCTCCCGGTCTGCAGGGGAGAAATGCCGGGGGAGGAAGGGAGCAGGGTGCCCTCACCTGGCCAGCAGACCCACTGCCCAGTGGTGGCTCTCAGCGTTGACTAGTGTCTCCCAGGCATTCTTCTTTCCTAATTCAAGCACCAGCATGCCGTACCCAAGACAGCATAGCAGTGCTTTCAGAGTCAGCACCGCAAACCTGCAGGCAGAGCAAAGCCCAGGTCACACTGGGATCCCTGGCCCAGGCTTCCAGGACCATGGGAAGGATGCGAGGAGTGGGACAGAGCACCTGCTGGGGCTGGTGGGAATGCACTCCTCCTGCTGGTATTCCCTGCAGAACGTCTCCACCTCTTCTGGTGTCTGCTGTGCGCTTGCGGAGATTTGGAAGAGCAACAACAGCAAGAGTAGAGGGAAATGCGCCTCCACCTCCACTGGGTAAATGGTTGGCTGGAGGATCTCCCGCAGCACCCTGGTTGCCTGCAGAAAAGACCCAGAGATGGCACTCACTGCTGAGACATCCCTGTGGCATGGCCCCAGCGTGGGAGGCTGAGGCTCAGGTGCAGACGTGGGCCACGGGAGATGCAGGCAGAGCACCCGGCCTGGCTCCCAGCCAGAGCTGAGCCACCAAAGCTCTTTGGGCTCAGCTCTTCTTTGTGCCACAAGCAGCCTCCCTGGGGCGGTGGGAATGTGCCCTGGCTGAGTCTCCTGTGTCCTGCAGCCAGCCTGGGTTCTCCGTCCCAGCCCCTGCAGCCTGCTGGGCTGTGCCTTGGCCCTGCCCTGTCCCCTAAACCTGCCCCTAAGCCAGGTTTGCAGCCCACCGCCTGAGGCAGGGAGATGTAGTGACAGGGGAGGATGGATAGCTGCCCCGAGATGCAGCCCCTGGGGGAAGAGAGGCCTTGTTCAGAAACTCACGGCCAGGACGAAGACATCCGTGTTGTCCCCGTCAGATGTGGACGTCCTGTGAAGGGGCCAGTCCTTCAGCACGTGGCACAGCTCTGCCATCACCTTCCTTGCAGTCCGGGTTGAGGAGGTCATCAGCCTCCACATGGTTGCGGCAGCTCTAGGGGTCCAGAGAGCTCAGTCAGGGGGGTCTTGGCCACAGCACCAAGGCCTGGGCAACCGTGGAGGGGCCCGGGCTGGCCACCAGTCCCGCCTCTGCCCCCTGCCCCTCACAGGCAGCACCCGGCAGGCCCGGCCCTGCAGGCTGCGGGCAGCTGAGGTGCGGTCCGCTGTGGGGCAGGGAGGGATTGTGGTGGCAGGCTCTAGGGCTGATGTGCCAGGGCTGGGAAATGGGGCGATGGAGGGCTCGGCCCCTGCAGAGCATCCTGAAAATCACCATCTGGCAGCTGGCGCTGGATGGGCTCGAAAGGCTGGCGGGCCCCAAGCCATCGGGGCAGGCGGGCCCCATACCTGTCACACGATGGGGAGCAGCGCAGCAGGGTCACCACCACGTCATGGGGGTGCTTCTCGGCCAGCGCCAGAAGGCTCTTGTCCAGACGGTGCTGGGCAGACGCTTCTGTGTTGGTCACGAGCCACTGGTAGATGTTCTTCAAGATGTCCGGCGCCTGGAGGAGAAATGTCTGAGAGTGGGGCTGCTGCCAGAGCAATCCCTTTCCCGGGGTCCACTGACAAGTGCTTCTCTTCCCACCACTCAGTGCTTGCCAAAAAGGGTGTCACATGCCCAACGGACAGAGCTTCAAGTGGGGCACACGATCCCCCAAGGGCTTGAGTCCCACCAGCTGGATACTTACATGTTTTGAAAGGACGACGCTGCCTACTACATGCTTATCCAGCGTGACTGCAATGGCCTCCTGCTCCTGCTTCTGGTCCCTGTCCTGCTCCTGCTGCTGCTGCTGCTCCTGTTCTGTGTGGTCCCAGCCTGGATTTGGTGAAGACCAAGCACAGACAGAGCTGAGGGTCTGTGGGAGAGGCTGGAGGACACAGCCAAGACCACACTGCCCGGGCAGGGTGATCCCCGAGCCAGGAACTAGCGGGGGCACTGAGCCCAATCTCTCTTGTGCATGCGTCGGAGCCAGGTGTTCCCCAGCAGATGGGGCATGTTAAGGGGGGAGAGCCCTGCACCCCACAAGGTGGTTGCTGCCATTGGGCAGGAGAGGTCTGTACCCACAGGATGGCTGCCCATGGCCTGCTTCGTCCTGCCTCTCCCTGCTCATCCCATGGAGCTGGACGGTTCCCCTCGCCCCTTGCCCCTGGGGATGCCACGTGGGACAGCAGCTCCTGTGAGGACGGGAAGGGGCAGAGGCAGCTTGCAGCTGCCAGCCCTTCAGCCCAGCTCGGCCACTCACCTGCCTGCAGCACCTGCACCTCGGTCAGCTCATCAGGCTGCTGCGCTGGGCTGGCGTTAACCTTGTCCTCCTCCTCCATCCAGGCCTTCTTGGGCATGCTGGGGTCTCTCCCCGCCATGCTGCTGAGGTCTGGCCTCAAGGGCTCCCACCACAGGGATGGGAAACGCTTCCAGGAAGCACCAAAGACACGGGCAGTAGGAATGGGGTGGCTCTGCAGGGACTCCTTGCAGCTCGCTCCTTCCCGTCCTGTCCAGTCTCGTCCTCCAGGCAATGTGGGGAAAACCACGCTGCACAGCAGCACTTATATTACAGAGGTCACAAAGGGCCCCGTGACCCGTTGCTGCACGCCCATTGTCCGGACAGAGCCCGCATCACGGCAGGTCACAAAGGGCCCCCGTGACACGCTGCCACCTGCCTCGCCCCTCAGACCCCTCCTGCCACCCCATCCCCTCATGGCCTTCCCAGCAGCCTGGCTCTGAGGGCCTTCCTGCCAGCCTGGCCCTCGTAGCCTCCAGCCTCCGCAGCCCCTCAGTCCTCCACCACCCACCCCGCACGGCTTCCCAGTGCCCAGCTCTCTGAACGCCCGTCAGCAGCCCCTTGTCACAGGCCCACCAAGCGGTGGGTGGGAAGGGACCTGCGGGGCTGGGTCACCAAACTTGTGGTGACAACGTCTGAGTGCCCAGACCCGTACACCTCTGTGTCTATATTTCCAGGGCATAAGGAACTGGATGGATGGGTCAACAGCAACTGTGATGCTGTTGGAGTGGTGGAGACCAGTGACGAGTGGTGTCGCCCGAGGGGTCTGGACTGGGACCGATATTATTTAACATCTCTGTCGGTGACAGTTCGTTACAAGGAAGCTTCCAAACCTGGTTCGCCCCTCTGACTATTACCCGCTTTTGATAGTCCAGGCTGGCAGTGATGATCTTGAAAAAGAGAAGCCTGAAGGCTATCAAACAGGACTATAGGGGGCTGGGACGATTGGTGGGGGGAGCGGGAGTGCAGGGTGGTGTTTTTCGTCTATCCCTACGGGGGAAGGGAGAGGCACGGAGAGGCCATGGAAAGCTCACGTGGTTAATAGGTGGCTCAGAGGCTGGTGCCAGCACAGAAATTTTGGGTTTTTTCACCATGGGGAGCTTTACTCGGCACCCGGCCTGATGGCCCCAGACGGGTCCCTATCTCCAAGGGGAAAACGGATCCTAGGCCAGGAGCTGGCGGGGCTCATAGAGAGAGCTTTAAACTAGGCAAGAAGGGGGACGGGGCTCAAACAAGGCTTGTTGGAGCCGTGCCGGGGGAAACAATGGCTAGGCTGGGGAAGAACGCGATGGCCCAGCTGAAGTGCATCTACACTAATGCACGCAGCATGGGTAACAAACAGGAGGAGCTGGAAGCCATCGTGCAGCAGGAAGGCTACGACTTGGTTGCCATCACGGAGACGTGGTGGGACAGCTCCCACGACTGGAGTGCTGCAATGCCTGGCTATCGGCTCTTCAGGAGGGACAGGCAGCACAGAGGGGGTGGTGGCGTGGCTCTCTGCATTAGAGAATCTTTTGATGTTGTGGAACTCCAGGCTGGGAATGATAAGGTTGAATCCCTGTGGGTTAGGATCCGCGGGAAGGCCGGCAAGGCTAGCGTCCTGGTCGGGGTCTGTTATAGACCGCCGAACCAGGATGAGGAGACGGATGAGGAGTTTTATAGGCAACTGACAGAAGTTGCAAAATCGTCGGCGCTTGTCCTCGTGGGGGACTTCAGCTTCCCGGATATATCCTGGAAACACAACACGGCACAGAGAAAGCAGTCTAGGAGGTTTCTGGAGAGCGTGGGAGATAGCTTCCTGACGCAGCTGGTCAGTGAACCTACCAGGGGTGGTGCCCCGCTAGACCTTCTCTTCACAAACAGAGAAGGACTGGTGGGAGATGTGGTGGTCGGAAACTGTCTTGGACAGAGTGACCACGAAATGGTAGAGTTCTCTATTCTTGGCGAGGCCAGGAAGGGGACCAGTAAAACTGCTGTCTTGGACTTCCGGAGGGCTGACTTTGAGCTGCTCAGGACGCTGGTTGGCCGAGTCCCTTGGGAGGCGGTTCTGAAGGGCAGAGGAGTCCAGGAAGGCTGGGCGCTCCTCAAGAAGGAAATCTTAACGGCACAGGAGCGGTCCGTCCCCACGTGCCCAAAGACGAGCCGGCGTGGAAGAAGACCGGCCTGGCTCAACAGAGAGTTGCGGCTTGTGCTTAGCAGAAAAAAGAGGGTTTATAATCTTTGGAAAAAAGGGCGGGCCACTGAGGAGGACTACAAGGATGTAGCGAGGCTGTGCAGGGAGAAAATTAGAAAGGCCAAAGCTCATCTGGAGCTCAACCTGGCTACTGCCGTTAAAGACAACAAAAAATCCTTTTACAAATATATCAACGTGAAACGGAGGACTAAGGAGAATCTCCATCCTTTACTGGATGCGGGGGAAACCTAGTTACTAAGGATGAGGAAAAGGCTGAGGTGCTTAATGCCGCCTTTGCCTCAGTCTTTAGCGGCAATACCGGTTGTTCTCTGGATACCCAGTGCCCTGAGCTGGCGGAAGGGGATGGGGAGCAGGATGTGGCCTTCGCTATTCATGAGGAAATGGTTGGCGACCTGCTAAGGAGCTTGGATGTGCGCAAGTCGATGGGGCCGGATGGGATGCACCCGAGGGTACTGAGAGAACTGGCGGAGGAGCTGGCCGAGCCGCTTTCCATCATTTATCGGCAGTCCTGGCTATCGGGGGAGGTCCCAGTTGACTGGTGGCTAGCCAATGTGACGCCCATCTATAAGAAGGGCCGGAGGGCAGACCCGGGGAACTATAGGCCTGTCAGTTTGACCTCAGTGCCAGGAAAGCTCATGGAGCAGATTATCTTGAGGGTCATCACGCGGCACTTGCAGGGCAAGCAGGCGATCAGGCCCAGTCAGCATGGGTTTATGAAAGGCAGGTCCTGCTTGACGAACCTGATCTCCTTCTATGACAAAGTGACACGCTTGGTGGATGAGGGAAGGGCTGTGGATGTGGTTTACCTTGACCTCAGTAAGGCTTTTGACACCGTTCCCCACAACATTCTCCTCAAGAAACTGGCTGCTCGGGGCTTGGACTGGCGTACGCTTCGCTGGGTTAGAAACTGGCTGGATAGCCGGGCCCAGAGAGTTGTGGTGAATGGAGTCAAATCTGGTTGGAGGCTGGTCACAAGTGGTGTCCCCCAGGGCTCGGTACTGGGGCCGGTCCTCTTTAATATCTTTATCGATGATCTGGATGAGGGCGTCCAGTGCACCCTCAGTAAGTTTGCAGATGACACCAAGCTAAGTGCGTGTGTCGATCTGCTCGAGGGCAGGAAGGCTCTGCAGGAGGATCTGGATAGGCTGGAGCGATGGGCTGAGGTCAACTGTATGAAGTTCAACAAGGCCAAGTGCCGGGTCCTGCACCTGGGGCGCAACAACCCCAAGCAGAGCTACAGGCTGGGAGATGAGTGGCTGGAAAGCTGCCTGGCCGAGAAGGACCTGGGAGTATTGGTTGATAGTCGGCTGAATATGAGCCAGCAGTGTGCTCAGGTGGCCAAGAAGGCCAACAGCATCCTGGCCTGTATAAGAAGCAGTGTGGCCAGCAGGTCTAGGGAAGTGATTGTCCCCCTGTACTCGGCTCTGGTGAGGCCGCACCTCGAGTACTGTGTTCAGTTTTGGGCCCCTCGCCACAGGAAGGACATGGACGTGCTCGAGCGAGTCCAGAGAAGGGCGACCAAGCTGGTGAGGGGTCTGGAGAACAAGTCTTACGAGGAGCGGCTGAGGGAGCTGGGCTTGTTCAGCCTGGAGAAGAGGAGGCTCAGGGGCGACCTTATCGCTCTCTACAGTTACCTTAAAGGAGGCTGTAGTGAGGTGGGGGTTGGTCTGTTCTCCCACGTGCCTGGTGACAGGACGAGGGGGAATGGGCGAAAGTTGCGACAGGGGAGTTTTAGGTTGGATGTTAGGAAGTACTTCTTTACCGAAAGGGTTATTAAGCATTGGAACGGGCTGCCCAGGGAGGTGGTGGAGTCACCATCCCTGGAGGTCTTTAAAAGACGTTTAGATGTAGAGCTTAGCGATATGGTTTAGTGGAGTACTTAGTGTTAGGTCGGAGGTTGGACTCGATGATCTTGAGGTCTCTTCCAACCTAGAAATCTGTGTCTGTGTGTCTGTGTCTGTCTGACGTGAGCAGTGGGATTGAGCGCGCCCTCTGCAAGAGGGCAGACAACACCAAGCTAGGTGATGGTTGGACCAGATGATCTTGGAGGTCTTTTCCAGCCTTCATGATTCTATGATTCTATGATTTGTGAGGGGTGCAACCCCCTTTTTGCTGTCACTCAAAGAAATTGTTATTCCAGTGTGTTAGCATTGCACTGGAGGCATAGCGGCTCTTAGGAGGGACACGCTGGCAAGATGAGGAGGGGGTGTTGCCCTTCATGGGAGCAAGCAGATGGAGTGCGTGGAGCTCTGTCTGGAATGGCTGAGGAGCTGGCTGAGAGTTTATGGCTTAGGATGAAAGGGAGGAGAGGGAAAGGTGACATTAGAGTGGGTGCAGGCCACTTGACCAGTGAGAACAAGTAAATGAGGCCTTCTACAGACAGATAGGAGCCTGTTTGCAGGCACTGGTCCTCACCGGGGCCTTCGACCATCCTGATTGTCTGCTGGGGGGACAACACAGCAGGGCATACGCAATCCAGGAGGCTCCTGGCCTGCGTTGATGATATCTTCCTTCTCCACGCAATAGAGAAGCCAAGGCTTTAGGCGGCCTTGTCTGCAGTGACTGTGAGATGGTGGAGCTGAAAAACTTCCCTCTCTACTTCCACTCCTCAGGAGGCTGTGGAGAGCAACGAGCTTGCCTCTTAGCCTTCTTTTCTCTGAACTAGACAACAACCCAAATGTCCTCAGCCTCTCCTCACAGGACATGCCTCCCAGCCCTTTTTTACCAGCTTTGTTGCCCTCTTCTGGACGCATTCAGATGTCTTAATTTCCTTTTTAGATTGTGGAGCCCAGAACTGCACACCGTATTCAAGGTGGGGCCACACCAACACTAAGTAGAGCAGGAGAATCACATGCTTTACCAGCTGGCTATTTTATGTTGAATGCCCCAAAAGGCAGTTTTGAAATGCCCCAGCTGCCAGGGCAAACTGCTGGCTCATGTTGCACCCATTGGTGACCAGTTCCAGGCCCATCCCTTTCTGCAGAGCTGTTCTCCAGCCGCTCGTCTCCCTGTGTGCACATGCGTCCAGCATTGCTCTGTCCCAGCTGCAGACACTAGCATTCGTACTGGTTGAATTTTTACAGCCTGAGAACAACCATCCTGACACAGGGACATGCACCCACTGTGCCACATGGACGGGAGCTCATGAGGCTGCGCACAACATGTCCGGCACATCACCTGCGTGGCAAGGCTCAGCTCCTCCGTCTTCCCCAGCACAGGGGGGTCCAGGCAGGACAGATGGGGAGCCCTGCTCCTCTGCCAAGAATCGCCTTCCCCTTCCAGCGCCGCCTGCTCCAGCCCTGCTGCTGGGGACGTTTCACTGTCTCTGCTTGCCATCGTGTGGTAGAGGCACGCACTGGCCCTTGTCTGGGGAGAGCAGTCCTGCGGGAAGTGCGTCAGGCAGGGACGGCCAGGACAGTGACAGCACCCAGGGAGGGAAGTGCTCCTGTGGCAGGGACCAGAGCTGCTCCCCTCCTGCACGGTGGGCACAGAGCTGCACCAAGCTTGCTCAGAGGGGAGCGGGGCTAAGTTGAGGGTGCTTGTGGGGGCACGGGGCTGGTGTGAGTGTGTGTACAAGAGCAGGTCTGCTCTGTGGCTGCAAGGATGGCAATGGAGCTGACCTGAGCAGACTCAGAGGGACACTCAACTTTGGGAGTGATTAAAGCAGCTGTTCTCAGCAATGAGCACCTAGGAAATGAGTGGTTTTAGAGAGAAAGAGCAGGAACAGAAGGCCAGCACTTCCTGCTCCAAGGCCAGCATCCCCTAGCCCAGCACGCTGATCCCTCTGCCCCTTAGGGGGTAAGGCCATTCTCCCAAAGTCTGTTGCCAGATTCTCCTCTGCAGCACTGACACACAGGCCATGTGCAGAAAGAGCCTCTTGCATCTCCAGAGGGGATGGGACCTTCAGGACAGGGACTCCCTCCACTGGAGAACCTTTCCTCCACCACCTGCCCTCCTTCCCCTCCGTCTCTGCACACAGCTCAGGTTCCTGCGGGCATAGCTGGGAAGCCCGTGGGACTTGCAGAGCGTTGGCCTGCGTGGCCACCCAGAGTTGCTGACGGGAGCAGGTGCTGCCAGGGCCCAGGCCCTCTGCCTAGGAACAGCCCCCGGGAGGGTGGCGCCAGTGTGTGAGCAGCACCCGCAGCGTGCTTCAGTGCTGGGTGTGGGAGATCGTGTGGTGGCACACAGGGGTTCTGCCCCTCCTCCCCTTCGAGTCCATCCTCTCTGCTGGCAGTCTCTGTGACCACAGTTTTTACCGTGGTCTCCGCCAGGCAGAGAGCTTGCCCCAAAGAGGCTGTGGCGACCCAAAGGGAGGGCCTGTCCAGAGCCGTGGCCGTACAGGTCTCTGGGTGCAGGGAGTGCAGTGCCTGCTGCTGCCGGGGGAGGGAGGCAGGTATTGCCCCTGTGTGAGGGGCAAGCGGGTAGAAGATCTGGTCAGCATGGCGGCAGAGCTGGAAGAGGAGGTTGAGGGACTGAGGGCTGTAAGGCACTGTGAGTGGAAGATTGACTGGTGGAGTAGCTCCCTGGTGTGTCAGAGGGAATGGTGCCAGGGGGATACCCCACAACTGGTGGTGGACCCCCTGCCCACAAGTCCATGGGATCAGACGAGCTCCAGCCTAGGGTGCTGCGGGAGCTGGCGGAGGTGATTGCCAAGCCACTTTCCACCATCTATCAGTGTTCCTGGTTATCTGGAGAGGTCCCAGAGGACTGGAGTCTTTGCCGATGTGACTCCCATCGACAAGAAGGGCCGTAAGGAGGACCCACGGAACTACAGGCCTGTCAGCCTGACCTCGGTTCCAGGGAAAGTTATGGAGCAAATCATCTTGGGTGAGATCACCCAGCTCTTGTGTGGCATCCAGGGGATCAGGCCCAGCCAGCACGGGTTCACGAAAGGCAGGTCGTGCTTGTCCAACCTCATCTCTTTCTATGACTGTGTGACCAGACCGGTAGATGAGGGAAGAGCTGTTGATGTAGTCTGCTTAGACTTCAGCAAAGCCTTTGACATGGTCTCCCACAGTATTCTCCTGGGGAAACTGGCTGCCCGTGGCCTGGACAGGTATACTCTTCTCTGGGTAAAGAACTGGCTGGAGGGCTGTTCCCAGCGGGTAGTGGTTAACGGGCCTACCTTGTTTAATATCTTTATTAATGACCTAGATGAGGGGATTGAGTGTACCCTGAGTAAGTTTGCAGACAATGCCAAGTTGGGAGGTAGTGTCCATCTGCCTGAGGGTAGGGTGGCCCTGCAGAGGGATCTGGATAGGCTGGACTGCTGGGCTGAGGCGAATGGGATGGGGTTTAACGAGGCCAAGTGCCGGGTCCTGCACTTTGGCCACAATAACTCCATGCAACGTTATAGGCTTGGGGCAGAGTGGCTAGAAGACTGTGAAGAGGAAAGGGACCTGGGAGTGTTGATCGATGCTCGGCTGAACGTGAGCCAGCAGTGTGCCCAGGTGGCCAAGAAGGCCAATGGCATCCTGGCTTGTATCAGGAATAGTGCAGCCAGCAGGACCAGGGAGGTGATCGTCCCCCTGAACTCTGCTCTGGGGAGGCCGCACCTCGAGTGCTGTGTTCAGTTTTGGGCCCCTCACTACAAGAAGGGCATTGAGGCCCTGGAGCATGTCCAGAGAAAAAGCTGGTGAGGGGTCTGGAGCACAAGTCTTACGAGGAGCGGCTGAGGGAGCTGGGATTGTTTAGTCTGGAGAAGAGGAGGCTCGGGGAGACCTCATTGCACTCTACAACTTCCCGAAGGGAGGTTGTGATGAGGAAGGGGTCGGCCTCTTCTCTCAGATAACTAATGATAGGACTCGAGGAAATAGCCACAAGTTGTGCCTGGGGAGATTTAGATTAGATATCAGGAAAAACTTTTTCTCTCAAAGAGTGGTCAGGCACTGGAACAGCCTGCCCAGGGAGGTGGTGGAGTCACCGTCCCTCGCAGTGTTCAGGAAGCGCCTGGACAAGGTGCTATGAGATATGATTTAGTAGCTTAGCGGGTAGTATTGGTGATAGGAGGACAGTTGGACTAGATGATCTTGTAGGTCCTTTCCAACCTTGTGTTTCTATGATTCTATGATTTCTAAGATAGCTGACTTGTTTGAAAGTAAACCCAATCCATAAAACGCCTGTGTTGCTCTGGTGTTGTCCCAGCATAACATATCGTGTGATGAAACTAATAGCAGGCTACCTGGGGACTGATACAAGGTTCACGTGCTGTGTTGGCGGTGGCCACCTGAGGACAGCACTGAGGCAGACTGAGAAGTGTCCATTCCTGGAGGGCTAGCTGAAACAGGATGGTTTGGTTGCTTTTAATGCCGCTGATCCACGAGCTCATTTTTGATAAGAACTTCCTGGACCTCTTTTTCTAACGTCTTCCCCCCCCACTCAGGGAGGAGAGGATCAAACCACCCAGATACCATAGTCTTTTCCTCCAAAACTCAAAACTGCATGCACTTCTCACTTCTGTGTCTCAGCTTCCAGCTTCCAACATGCAGGAGCTCAGCCAAGCTAATGAAAATTAAGCATGCTTTTTTGACGCTCCCTTCCTTGGTTGATATTCTGTGAACAGAAAGACTTATAGGGATAATGAGAAGCAGTTGGTGAAGAAAGCTGAAGAACTTCCACTGCTCAATGCCAGAGGTCTGCGTACATAACTTCCAGCAGGAGAGGCTTTAATCTCATCTGTGTTTACTTTCTGCGGATTCACTGACTCAGGAAGACTATATTTTTGAATCCCTGGCAGCCTCAGGTGCAGCGTGTCATCTTGGCTGCCTTTGATGGTAGTGCTTGAGGTCAGACTCAGCTCCACAGCCCAGTGCCTCAAGCCAGCTGCATCTGCACCATCATTAGAGGCTCTGATGGGACCAGAGCCTTGAGGGGTATCTGCTGCATTTCTCCATCAGGCTAGAATGTTGAGAATATGTGAACAAGCTTCTAAATTCTAAATCCAAGGCTTACTAGGCAGGAGTCTGCTCTGTGTTTGCTGTGACTCACTTAAAGTTCAGCTTGGTCTCAAGGAACAGGTGCATTCCAGTTGGGCAATGGAGATTTGAACTTTTCGGAAGTCTGGGGCATATAAAAGTAAATCCCCCAGGACTCTGAAACCTGTCTGGCTAAAATCTCTGGCACCAGACATTTTAGCAGCATGAACGTATCAAGCAGTTGGCATGTCAGGTGTTCTTAAGGTGCAGGAGGTGACAAAGGGCCTTTGGTGAGATGTTGCTTACCTTGATCATTGAGCAGGTATTCATACATCCTCATGCAGTATGGATTTCCCATTATCTCCTCTTCCTTATCTCCTTTCCTTATTCCCTCATTATCTCCTTTTCCTCTTCCCATCATCTCCCATTATCTCCTGCATTATCTCCTTTCCACCTGCAAAACCTGTGCCCACCTTTCCTACTCACGGCTCCTCCACAGCACAGGATGATGGTGAGCATCCTGAAAAACCTGTGTCCAGATACTTGTCCAAGGAGACACATTCTCTGGTCATCTCCTTAAACATCACTGTTATTTAAGGCTCAGATGCGTTTGTGAGTTAATAGGCAGCAGATGGAGGGACAGGAGAGGTGTCCCTGCAGAAAGATAGCACTACTGTGGAGATTATCTGCAGTGGAAGAGATAACAGCTTGACTGAGAATTTGCAAGATTTAGGGCTAAAGGTAGCTAAGTCAACTAAAGTAGAAGAAGCTCCAGTCATAGTTCTGGAGTGTTTTTCCACCCTGAATTGTGACTGATATTTGTCCCTCGGCCCTATTTACTCCTGTCCTGGTTTTGGCTGCGACAGAGTTAATTTTCTTCACAGTAGCTGGTATAGTGCTGTGTTCTGGATTTAGAATGAAAATAATGCTGATAACACACCAATGTTTTAGTTGTTGCTGAGCAGTGGTTACACAGATTTTTGCTGAACCACAATGCTTTTTGTGTGAACCACACGCTCCTTAAATCGGGCTCAAACTGGGGAGGAGCATGTTTACTGGGGGAGGAAGGGGGCTTCTCATCTGGTTTAACGTCTACCGGTTAGTGTATGGGAAGAATGTTAGGTGTGCCCTCCTCTATTTTGTGGGTATGCCCATAGTGAGCTCTTTGCGCATACCGTTTTCTAAGGGTTTCCCTTTGTGCCCCTGCGGCAGGGGGTGGGGTTCCGGCAGTTACCGGTTACTTGAGCACTTTGGGAGGCCCTCGCAGAATGATTGACTGTTGGTTTATAATTCTGTCACCCTCCTGTAAAGCTGGATGGATTATAAAAAGGCCCTTTTCCCAGGTAGAGTAGGGCTTCTCGGCATCCCTCTCAGTATGCTCAGGTCAGCTCCATTGCCTTCTTGAAACTTTGGGAATAAAATTGCTTGGGGCGAGTGGGACCTTTGGGTCCGTGCTGCCACGTGTGAGTTGAGAGCCCGTGGGTGGCATGGTGGCCTGGGAGTTTTATCTTTTCTGCTGGAGTTTGGAGCCCTAAGTTGTCAAGACAGGCAACTATATCCTTCTGAGTCTGCCCCACCACAGAGACACTAGACGCTGGGGCCACCAATTAGCACATCGTTGATACACCAATATGCTTGAACTCCTTCCCCAGGCGTAAATGGGGCAAGATGTTTAGCCTCAGGAAGTCACCTCCAGCAATTATTCCACAGGCAGCCATTCTCTGGAGGTTCCCAGTCACTTCAGGGCCCAAGTCTTCCACGATTTCATTGCCACAAAGGAAAGACACGCAGACGAGGTGAAGAAGCAGGACTGCTTATTTGGGGAGGGCCAAGCAGAAGGGTGATCTGGGAGCAAGCGAAGGGGACAGGAAGGTCCTGAAGGCTGGAGATGTGCCACGTGCTGGGAGAATCCAGGGGCCACCCAGCCTTCCACATACTTTCAGGTGGCCCCAGCACGCAGGAAGCCTGCCGTCATCTCTGCGCACACCAACAGGAGCACAGGAAGGACAGTGCAGAGCGCTTCGTCTCCCACGCCTTCCAGAGCCGGTAGCTCAGCCTTCGTATTCCAGGTACCGTGCGTGGCAAGCTCACTGCAGCTCGTATAATGAAGAGAGTCTGAGTTGCCAGCGAAGAGACAGAGGAACTGACGTCGTCCGTCATGCCTTGAATGGCTGTGAGAGAGAGGAACGGAGGCAAGGTCAGAGCCTTTGTCTGCGGGGACCCCAGGAAGGGCCTCATCCCTGGAAGTATTCAAGCAAGGTTGGACGGGGCTTTCAGCAACCTGGTCTAGTGGGAGGCATCCCTGACCGTGGCAGACAGGTTGGAATTCGATGACGTTATAGCTCCCTTCCAACCCAAACCATTCTATAACTCTCTGATTTTATGATTCTAACAGCTCCTGCTGCGGCCAGCGCCACCCAGCTCTTCCTGTGGTCAGGCAGGAGCAGGGGGCAATGAGACCAGCAGGAGGGGGCTGGCCCCAAACAAGCCCCTGAAATCTCTCTCCCCTCTGCCCACACCGCCCCTCTCCCGCACAATGAACAGCAGAGCCCTCCGCGCCAGGGCAGGGGCTGGCGCTCCCAGCCCAGGGTCTTTCCCCCTCCCCACCAGCCTCCGCCGATACCCCACTGCCTTCACTCACCTTCGTAGATGATGGGGAGCTCCTCCTCGTGCCAGTCCACCACTTTCCTCCCAATGAGCCCTAGGCACACACAGCCTGTCACAAACCCTGCCCGCCAGCCCTTCCCAGCAGCACAGCTCCCCCCCCCACTGGCCCTGCCGGCCGGGCCACCTGCCCTCCTCCCCTCGGGCACAGAGGGACCCCGGGGCTCTGGCTCACCGATGAACCTGACCGCCTCCAGTCGCAAGGGCTGCTGCGGGCTCTGTAGGTATGGCAGGCTCTGGCGCAGGTACCCATCCATCCGCCAGCTGTTGTCCTCCAGCTGCACAAGGGAGAGCACAAGGGCATGGGGCTGGTGCAGACCCTCCCCCTCGGACAGCTGCCTGCCCCATGCACTGGGGCGCTGTGGGCTTGTCCGGTCCAGGTCTGGGGCTTCAGAGCTGTCCTTACCAGGCACTCGCTGAGTCTCCATTTTTGCTGTCTCTCCAGCAGGTTCGCCAGCTGCGTCCTCTTCAGGAAATTGGCAGCATTGAGAAGGGCTTCCTCAGCGGCCTGAAGAGCAGCAGAGAATTTGAAATGCCACCACCAACTCTCAAGGGACCTGTGTCCCCAACACCTTGGCAAGGCTGCAGGGGCTGCACGCCTCTGCATGGCCCAGGGCGCTGTGTGGGGCAGGGTGACCACAGGGAGCAGGCGTCTGCTCCGCGGTGTAGCGCCCGAGGGAGCTGGGGCAGGCCCAAGCCCAGATCTGTGGGGCACCTGGGCATAGCACAGGGGCGGAGGGGGCTGGCGGTCCAAGCCCAGAGCTTCAGGTTCCTGCGGGCATAGCTGGGAAGCCTGTGGGACTTGCAGAGCGTTGGCCTGCGTGGCCGCGCACCGCTGCCGAGCACTGCCGAGCAGGCAGAGCAGCTCTGGGAAACGGCCGTGCCCACCTTTTCAGCCATCGCCAGCTGCGGGGCTGCAGGCAGCCGCCCTGCAGAGGGCTGCATGCAGGGAGCAGGGATGGCAGCAGACCCCACGGCTCCGTCCCTCCAGCGGCCCTTGCTGTGGGTGCTCAGTCCCACCCCGGGGTGTCAACATTGCCCTCCCCAAATGACCACGCTGGTTAGAGAAGCCAACCTTGGCCACTTGCTGGTTCTCATCGTGCAAGTGGAAGAACAGTGGGATCACGCTCTGGCGCACGTGTGTCTTCAGCTGCTCTTTTCCACTTCCTGCTACAAAGTTCATCACATCTCTGAAGAAGTGGATGGATTGCAGCTGCGTGTAGCTGGATTCCTGGTGGGAAGCAAGAAGAAAAGACCTCAGCACCAGCTGCTCCATGCCCACTTGGGCAAGGGTCCGAAAATTCACAGGGCACAATGCTTCCTGACAGCACCCAACATCCATCAGGAAAGGCACTGTCCCTTGGAGACCCCAGCTGGCCCTGTGCCCTCAGCCTTACGTTGTCAAAGAACGTTGGGAGCCTCTCTGCCAGCTGCAGAGCGATGGGGCTGGCCATGCGGATGTCCAGCTCCTTGAGCACTCTGTTGAGCACAACCAGGGCGTTTCCAGCCACGTCGCCTTCCACTTCTGGCAGTAGCTCCATGATCTGTGGCAGCAGGAACTCCATTTTTCTTGCCTGTGGGGAGCAACAACACCATGCTGGGCTGCGCTGGCAAACACTCTCAGGCTGTCAGAGCCCACAGTGCCCAGAAGCCAAAGTCCCGCCCCAAACGACTTGGGCAGATGCATGGGGAGGCAGAAGAGCCGGGAGCAGCTTCCACAGCACTCAGTGCCCAGCAAAGTCCAAGCGATGGTGTTAGCCAGCATCCCTGGCCCAGAGCCACACCACCAATGTGGTGTGTTCAGCCAGCTGAACCCTGCTTACCGTATAGGGTGTTTTGCTGAGCGTTGTGAGGCCCCTGAGCACCAGCTGACGCATCACCGTGCACTGACTCCTCAGGTACCTTGGGAAGAGCTTCAGGACTCGGACACACTCTACTCTGAGGTCATTACAGGCCAGCATCTGAAAAATAGGCATCAGTGAAAGGCGGAAATGGCCAGCAGGACACACCGCACCATGGAGGGCTGGATACATCCACCAGTGCAGGGATCAGGCACCAGCGCAGGCAGCTGAGCCCAAAGGCAGCAGCGGATGTGCAGAGCCCCTGGGCTCCTTGCCCTGTGTGTGGCACAGTGTTCGACCGCTCCTCCCAGCCCCCAGCAGCCTGGGATACCCCAGCCTCTGAGGAACAATTGCACAGAGAGACCTCGCTCAAGGGAGGCACGAAAAACTGCAGACAAGCGTCACTCTGGCAGCATGTGCCAAGGGGATGAACGGGGGCCCACCCCCGCCCCAGCTCCACCGGCTGGGCTCTCCCCACAGCTGCGGCCACAAGAGGGTGGCGTGGCGAGAGGCAGCTCAGACAGGCACCGCTTGCCATCAGGCTCACCTCGACCAGGAAGGCCATGGCGGGGACCTCCCAGCGTGGCTCATTCCTGCCGAGCCACATTTCCAGATGCCACACAATCCGTTGACGCTCGTTTCGTGTGATACATGTCATCATCCTGGCAGAGGGAAGAAGGCAGTGTAAGTCCTGAGCAGGATGAGTGAAGTGCTCCCGGGTCTGACTGCCCCCCTCATCCAGCCGTTACACCACAGGCCAGGCCAGGGCCACCTCGGCTCTGCTCCAGCAGCCACCAGCATTTAATGCGCACGCAGGCCTGGTCTTTCGCCACCTCTCCTTGCAGGGAGAAAGCCAGCGCCCCACAGCAGCGGGCACCTTGGGTGCACAGTGGGCTTCCTGCCCCTTCTGAGGAGACCTCATTCTTGCCCACGGGCGATTCATGTGCCCCGGGCTCTGCCGGTGTCCCTCAGTGCTTCCTGCCCTGCCCCAGGGGGCTGCCCTCGGGAGGGGAGGCCGGCACTGTGGCAGGGGACTGCTCTTGTGCAGCCACTCTCTCTCAGGCTTTGACCTTCTGCTCGCAAGAGCCAGGGCTGCAGCCCCTTTCTTTGAGAAATGGGGCCCCTGCCAGCCGCCACCAAGGGGATTGGATGGGGCTCCCGGTCTGCAGGGGAGAAATGCCGGGGGAGAAGGGAGCAGGGTGCCCTCACCTGGCCAGCAGACCCACTGCCCAGTGGTGGCTCTCAGCGTTGACTAGTGTCTCCCAGGCATTCTTCTTTCCTAATTCAAGCACCAGCATGCCGTACCCAAGACAGCATAGCAGTGCTTTCAGAGTCAGCACCGCAAACCTGCAGGCAGAGCAAAGCCCAGGTCACACTGGGATCCCTGGCCCAGGCTCCAGGACCATGGGAAGGATGCGAGGAGTGGGACAGAGCACCTGCTGGGGCTGGTGGGAATGCACTCCTCCTGCTGGTATTCCCTGCAGAACGTCTCCACCTCTTCTGGTGTCTGCTGTGCGCTTGCGGAGATTTGGAAGAGCAACAACAGCAAGAGTAGGGGGAAATGCGCCTCCACCTCCACTGGGTAAATGGTTGGCTGGAGGATCTCCCGCAGCACCCTGGTTGCCTGCAGAAAAGACCCAGAGATGGCACTCACTGCTGAGACATCCCTGTGGCATGGCCCCAGCGTGGGAGGCTGAGGCTCAGGTGCAGACGTGGGCCACGGGAGATGCAGGCAGAGCACCCGGCCTGGCTCCCAGCCAGAGCTGAGCCACCAAAGCTCTTTGGGCTCAGCTCTTCTTTGTGCCACAAGCAGCCTCCCTGGGGCGGTGGGAATGTGCCCTGGCTGAGTCTCCTGTGTCCTGCAGCCAGCCTGGGTTCTCCGTCCCAGCCCCTGCAGCCTGCTGGGCTGTGCCTTGGCCCTGCCCTGTCCCCTAAACCTGCCCCTAAGCCAGGTTTGCAGCCCACCGCCTGAGGCAGGGAGATGTAGTGACAGGGGAGGATGGATAGCTGCCCCGAGATGCAGCCCCTGGGGGAAGAGAGGCCTTGTTCAGAAACTCACGGCCAGGACGAAGACATCCGTGTTGTCCCCGTCAGATGTGGACGTCCTGTGAAGGGGCCAGTCCTTCAGCACGTGGCACAGCTCTGCCATCACCTTCCTTGCAGTCCGGGTTGAGGAGGTCATCAGCCTCCACATGGTTGCGGCAGCTCTAGGGGTCCAGAGAGCTCAGTCAGGGGGGGTCTTGGCCACAGCACCAAGGCCTGGGCAACCGTGGAGGGGCCCGGGCTGGCCACCAGTCCCGCCTCTGCCCCCTGCCCACTCACAGGCAGCACACGGCAGGCCCGGCCCTGCAGGCTGCGGGCAGCTGAGGTGCGGTCCGCTGTGGGGCAGGGAGGGATTGTGGTGGCGAGGCTCTAGGGCTGATGTGCCAGGCTGGGAAATGGGGCGATGGAGGGCTCGGCCCCTGCAGAGCATCCTGAAAATCGCCATCTGGCAGCTGGCGCTGGATGGGCTCGAAAGGCTGGCGGCCCCAAGCCATCGGGGCAGGCGGGCCCCATACCTGTCACACGATGGGGAGCAGCGCAGCAGGGTCACCACCACGTCATGGGGGTGCTTCTCGGCCAGCGCCAGAAGGCTCTTGTCCAGACGGTGCTGGGCAGACGCTTCTGTGTTGGTCACGAGCCACTGGTAGATGTTCTTCAAGATGTCCGGCGCCTGGAGGAGAATGTCTGAGAGTGGGGCTGCTGCCAGAGCAATCCCTTTCCCGGGGTCCACTGACAAGTGCTTCTCTTCCCACCACTCAGTGCTTGCCAAAAAGGGTGTCACATGCCACGGACAGAGCTTCAAGGGGGCACACGATCCCCAAGGCTTGAGTCCCACCAGCTGGATACTTACATGTTTTGAAAGGACGACGCTGCCTACTACATGCTTATCCAGCGTGACTGCAATGGCCTCCTGCTCCTGCTTCTGGTCCCTGTCCTGCTCCTGCTGCTGCTGCTGCTCCTGTTCTGTGTGGTCCAGCCTGGATCTTGGTGCGAAGACCAAGCACAGACAGAGCTGAGGTCTGTGGGAGAGGCTGGAGGACACAGCCAAGACCACACTGCCCGGCAGGGTGATCCCCGAGCCAGGAACTAGCGGGGGCACTGAGCCCAATCTCTCTTGTGCATGCGTCGGAGCCAGGTGTTCCCCAGCAGATGGGGCATGTTAAGGGGGAGAGCCCTGCACCCCACAAGGTGCTTGCTGCCATTGGGCAGGAGAGGTCTGTACCCACAGGATGGCTGCCCATGGCCTGCTTCGTCCTGCCTCTCCCTGCTCATCCCATGGAGCTGGACGGTTCCCCTCGCCCCTTGCCCCTGGGGATGCCACGTGGGACAGCAGCTCCTGTGAGGACGGGAAGGGGCAGAGGCAGCTTGCAGCTGCCAGCCCTTCAGCCCAGCTCGGCCACTCACCTGCCTGCAGCACCTGCACTTCGGTCAGCTCATCAGGCTGCTGCGCTGGGCTGGCGTTAACCTTGTCCTCCTCCTCCATCCAGGCCTTCTTGGGCATGCTGGGGTCTCTCCCCGCCATGCTGCTGAGGTCTGGCCTCAAGGGCTCCCACCACAGGGATGGGAAACGCTTCCAGGAAGCACCAAAGACACGGGCAGTAGGAATGGGGTGGCTCTGCAGGGACTCCTTGCAGCTCCGCTCCTTCCCGTCCTGTCCCGTCTCGTCCTCCAGGCAATGTGGGGAAACCACGCTGCCAGCAGCACTTATATCACAGAGGTCACAAAGGGCCCCGTGACCCGTTGCTGCACGCCCATTGTCCGGACAGAGCCCGCATCACGGCAGGTCACAAAGGGCCCCGTGACACGCTGCCACCTGCCTCGCCCCTCAGACCCCTCCTGCCACCCCATCCCCTCATGGCTTCCCAGCAGCCTGGCTCTGAGGCCTTCCTGCCAGCCTGGCCCCTCGTAGCCTCCAGCCTCCGCAGCCCCTCCAGTCCTCCCACCACCCACCCCCGCACGGCTTCCCAGTGCCCCAGCTCTCTGAACCGCCCATCAGCAGCCCCTTGTCACAGGCCCACCAAGCGGTGGGTGGGAAGGGGACCTGCGGGGCGGTGGGTCACCAAACTTGTGGTGGAACAACGTCTGAGTGCCCAGACCCGTACACCTCTGTGTCTATATTTCCAGGGCATAAGGAACTGGATTGGTATGGTCGAACAGCACACTGTGATGCTGTTGGAGTGGTGTGAGACCAGTGAGCCGAGTGGTGTCCCCGAGGGGTCTGTAATGGGACCGCTATTATTTACATCTCTGTCGTGGTGACCGTTCGTTACCAGGATGCTTCCAAACCCACTGGTTCGCCCTCTGACTATTACCCGTCTTTTGATAGGTCCAGGCTGTGCAAGTGCATGATCTTTGAAAGAGAAGGCCTGAAGGCTATCAAACAGGACTATAGGGGGCTGGGACGATTGTGTGGAGGGAGCTGGAGTGCAGCTGGTGTTTTCGTCTATCCTACGGGGGAAGGGAGAGGCACGGAGAGGCCATGGAAAGCTCACGTGGTTAATAGGTGGCTCAGAGGCTGGTGCCAGCACAGAAATTTTGGGTTTTTTCACCATGGGGAGCTTTACTCGGCACCCGGCCTGATGGCCCCAGACGGGTCCCTATCTCCAAGGGGAAAACGGATCCTAGGCCAGGAGCTGGCGGGGCTCATAGAGAGAGCTTTAAACTAGGCAAGAAGGGGGACGGGGCTCAAACAAGGCTTGTTGGAGCCGTGCCGGGGGAAACAATGGCTAGGCTGGGGAAGAACGCGATGGCCCAGCTGAAGTGCATCTACACTAATGCACGCAGCATGGGTAACAAACAGGAGGAGCTGGAAGCCATCGTGCAGCAGGAAGGCTACGACTTGGTTGCCATCACGGAGACGTGGTGGGACAGCTCCCACGACTGGAGTGCTGCAATGCCTGGCTATCGGCTCTTCAGGAGGGACAGGCAGCACAGAGGGGGTGGTGGCGTGGCTCTCTGCATTAGAGAATCTTTTGATGTTGCGGAACTCCAGGCTGGGAATGATAAGGTTGAATCCCTGTGGGTTAGGATCCGCGGGAAGGCCGGCAAGGCTAGCGTCCTGGTCGGGGTCTGTTATAGACCGCCGAACCAGGATGAGGAGACGGATGAGGAGTTTTATAGGCAACTGACAGAAGTTGCAAAATCGTCGGCGCTTGTCCTCGTGGGGGACTTCAGCTTCCCGGATATATCCTGGAAACACAACACGGCACAGAGAAAGCAGTCTAGGAGGTTTCTGGAGAGCGTGGGAGATAGCTTCCTGACGCAGCTGGTCAGTGAACCTACCAGGGGTGGTGCCCCGCTAGACCTTCTCTTCACAAACAGAGAAGGACTGGTGGGAGATGTGGTGGTCGGAAACTGTCTTGGACAGAGTGACCACGAAATGGTAGAGTTCTCTATTCTTGGCGAGGCCAGGAAGGGGACCAGTAAAACTGCTGTCTTGGACTTCCGGAGGGCTGACTTTGAGCTGCTCAGGACGCTGGTTGGCCGAGTCCCTTGGGCGGCGGTTCTGAAGGGCAGAGGAGTCCAGGAAGGCTGGGTGCTCCTCAAGAAGGAAATCTTAACGGCACAGGAGCGGTCCGTCCCCACGTGCCCAAAGACGAGCCGGCGTGGAAGAAGACCGGCCTGGCTCAACAGAGAGTTGCGGCTTGTGCTTAGCAGAAAAAAGAGGGTTTATAATCTTTGGAAAAAAGGGCGGGCCACTGAGGAGGACTACAAGGATGTAGCGAGGCTGTGCAGGGAGAAAATTAGAAAGGCCAAAGCTCATCTGGAGCTCAACCTGGCTACTGCCGTTAAAGACAACAAAAAATCCTTTTACAAATATATCAACGTGAAACGGAGGACTAAGGAGAATCTCCATCCTTTACTGGATGCGGGGGGAAACCTAGTTACTAAGGATGAGGAAAAGGCTGAGGTGCTTAATGCCGCCTTTGCCTCAGTCTTTAGCGGCAATACCGGTTGTTCTCTGGATACCCAGTGCCCTGAGCTGGCGGAAGGGGATGGGGAGCAGGATGTGGCCTTCGCTATTCATGAGGAAATGGTTGGCGACCTGCTAAGGAGCTTGGATGTGCGCAAGTCGATGGGGCCGGATGGGATGCACCCGAGGGTACTGAGAGAACTGGCGGAGGAGCTGGCCGAGCCGCTTTCCATCATTTATCGGCAGTCCTGGCTATCGGGGGAGGTCCCAGTTGACTGGTGGCTAGCCAATGTGACGCCCATCTATAAGAAGGGCCGGAGGGCAGACCCGGGGAACTATAGGCCTGTCAGTTTGACCTCAGTGCCAGGAAAGCTCATGGAGCAGATTATCTTGAGGGTCATCACGCGGCACTTGCAGGGCAAGCAGGCGATCAGGCCCAGTCAGCATGGGTTTATGAAAGGCAGGTCCTGCTTGACGAACCTGATCTCCTTCTATGACAAAGTGACACGCTTGGTGGATGAGGGAAGGGCTGTGGATGTGGTTTACCTTGACCTCAGTAAGGCTTTTGACACCGTTCCCCACAACATTCTCCTCAAGAAACTGGCTGCTCGGGGCTTGGACTGGCGTACGCTTCGCTGGGTTAGAAACTGGCTGGATAGCCGGGCCCAGAGAGTTGTGGTGAATGGAGTCAAATCTGGTTGGAGGCTGGTCACAAGTGGTGTCCCCCAGGGCTCGGTACTGGGGCCGGTCCTCTTTAATATCTTTATCGATGATCTGGATGAGGGCGTCCAGTGCACCCTCAGTAAGTTTGCAGATGACACCAAGCTAAGTGCGTGTGTCGATCTGCTCGAGGGCAGGAAGGCTCTGCAGGAGGATCTGGATAGGCTGGAGCGATGGGCTGAGGTCAACTGTATGAAGTTCAACAAGGCCAAGTGCCAGGTCCTGCACCTGGGGCGCAACAACCCCAAGCAGAGCTACAGGCTGGGAGATGAGTGGCTGGAAAGCTGCCTGGCCGAGAAGGACCTGGGAGTATTGGTTGATAGTCGGCTGAATATGAGCCAGCAGTGTGCTCAGGTGGCCAAGAAGGCCAACAGCATCCTGGCCTGTATAAGAAGCAGTGTGGCCAGCAGGTCTAGGGAAGTGATTGTCCCCCTGTACTCGGCTCTGGTGAGGCCGCACCTTGAGTACTGTGTTCAGTTTTGGGCCCCTCGCCACAGGAAGGACATGGACGTGCTCGAGCGAGTCCAGAGAAGGGCGACCAAGCTGGTGAGGGGTCTGGAGAACAAGTCTTACGAGGAGCGGCTGAGGGAGCTGGGCTTGTTCAGCCTGGAGAAGAGGAGGCTCAGGGGCGACCTTATCGCTCTCTACAGTTACCTTAAAGGAGGCTGTAGTGAGGTGGGGGTTGGTCTGTTCTCCCACGTGCCTGGTGACAGGACGAGGGGGAATGGGCGAAAGTTGCGACAGGGGAGTTTTAGGTTGGATGTTAGGAAGTACTTCTTTACCGAAAGGGTTATTAAGCATTGGAACGGGCTGCCCAGGGAGGTGGTGGAGTCACCATCCCTGGAGGTCTTTAAAAGACGTTTAGATGTAGAGCTTAGCGATATGGTTTAGTGGAGTACTTAGTGTTAGGTCGGAGGTTGGACTCGATGATCTTGAGGTCTCTTCCAACCTAGAAATCTGTGTCTGTGTGTCTGTGTCTGTCTGACGTGAGCAGTGGGATTGAGCGCGCCCTCTGCAAGAGGGCAGACAACACCAAGCTAGGTGATGGTTGGACCAGATGATCTTGGAGGTCTTTTCCAGCCTTCATGATTCTATGATTCTATGATTTGTGAGGGGTGCAACCCCCTTTTTGCTGTCACTCAAAGAAATTGTTATTCCAGTGTGTTAGCATTGCACTGGAGGCATAGCGGCTCTTTAGGAAGGACACGCTGGCAAGATGAGGAGGGGGTGTTGCCCTTCATGGGAGCAAGCAGATGGAGTGCGTGGAGCTCTGTCTGGAATGGCTGAGGAGCTGGCTGAGAGTTTATGGCTTAGGATGAAAAGGAGGAGAGGGAAAGGTGACATTAGAGTGGGTGCAGGCCACTTGACCAGTGAGAACAAGTAAATGAGGCCTTCTACAGACAGATAGGAGCCTGTTTGCAGGCACTGGTCCTCACCGGGGCCTTCGACCATCCTGATTGTCTGCTGGGGGGACAACACAGCAGGGCATACGCAATCCAGGAGGCTCCTGGCCTGCGTTGATGATATCTTCCTTCTCCACGCAATAGAGAAGCCAAGGCTTTAGGCGGCCTTGTCTGCAGTGACTGTGAGATGGTGGAGCTGAAAAACTTCCCTCTCTACTTCCACTCCTCAGGAGGCTGTGGAGAGCAACGAGCTTGCCTCTTAGCCTTCTTTTCTCTGAACTAGACAACAACCCAAATGTCCTCAGCCTCTCCTCACAGGACATGCCTCCCAGCCCTTTTTTACCAGCTTTGTTGCCCTCTTCTGGACGCATTCAGATGTCTTAATTTCCTTTTTAGATTGTGGAGCCCAGAACTGCACACCGTATTCAAGGTGGGGCCACACCAACACTAAGTAGAGCAGGAGAATCACATGCTTTACCAGCTGGCTATTTTATGTTGAATGCCCCAAAAGGCAGTTTTGAAATGCCCCAGCTGCCAGGGCAAACTGCTGGCTCATGTTGCACCCATTGGTGACCAGTTCCCCCAGGTCCCTTTCTGCAGAGCTGTTCTCCAGCCGCTCGTCTCCCTGTGTGCACATGCGTCCAGCATTGCTCTGTCCCAGCTGCAGACACTAGCATTCGTACTGGTTGAATTTTTACAGCCTGAGAACAACCATCCTGACACAGGGACATGCACCCACTGTGCCACATGGACGGGAGCTCATGAGGCTGCGCACAACATGTCCGGCACATCACCTGCGTGGCAAGGCTCAGCTCCTCCGTCTTCCCCAGCACAGGGGGGTCCAGGCAGGACAGATGGGGAGCCCTGCTCCTCTGCCAAGAATCGCCTTCCCCTTCCAGCGCCGCCTGCTCCAGCCCTGCTGCTGGGGACGTTTCACTGTCTCTGCTTGCCATCGTGTGGTAGAGGCACGCACTGGCCCTTGTCTGGGGAGAGCAGTCCTGCGGGAAGTGCGTCAGGCAGGGACGGCCAGGACAGTGACAGCACCCAGGGAGGGAAGTGCTCCTGTGGCAGGGACCAGAGCTGCTCCCCTCCTGCACGGTGGGCACAGAGCTGCACCAAGCTTGCTCAGAGGGGAGCGGGGCTAAGTTGAGGGTGCTTGTGGGGGCACGGGGCTGGTGTGAGTGTGTGTACAAGAGCAGGTCTGCTCTGTGGCTGCAAGGATGGCAATGGAGCTGACCTGAGCAGACTCAGAGGGACACTCAACTTTGGGAGTGATTAAAGCAGCTGTTCTCAGCAATGAGCACCTAGGAAATGAGTGGTTTTAGAGAGAAAGAGCAGGAACAGAAGGCCAGCACTTCCTGCTCCAAGGCCAGCATCCCCTAGCCCAGCACGCTGATCCCTCTGCCCCTTAGGGGGTAAGGCCATTCTCCCAAAGTCTGTTGCCAGATTCTCCTCTGCAGCACTGACACACAGGCCATGTGCAGAAAGAGCCTCTTGCATCTCCAGAGGGGATGGGACCTTCAGGACAGGGACTCCCTCCACTGGAGAACCTTTCCTCCACCACCTGCCCTCCTTCCCCTCCGTCTCTGCACACAGCTCAGGTTCCTGCGGGCATAGCTGGGAAGCCCGTGGGACTTGCAGAGCGTTGGCCTGCGTGGCCACCCAGAGGTGCTGACGGGAGCAGGTGCTGCCAGGGCCCAGGCCCTCTGCCTAGGAACAGCCCCCGGGAGGGTGGCGCCAGTGTGTGAGCAGCACCCGCAGCGTGCTTCAGTGCTGGGTGTGGGAGATCGTGTGGTGGCACACAGGGGTTCTGCCCCTCCTCCCCTTCGAGTCCATCCTCTCTGCTGGCAGTCTCTGTGACCACAGTTTTTACCGTGGTCTCCGCCAGGCAGAGAGCTTGCCCCAAAGAGGCTGTGGCGACCCAAAGGGAGGGCCTGTCCAGAGCCGTGGCCGTACAGGTCTCTGGGTGCAGGGAGCGGCAGTGCCTGCTGCTGCCGGGGGAGGGAGGCAGGTATTGCCCCTGTGTGAGGGGCAAGCGGGTAGAAGATCTGGTCAGCATGGCGGCAGAGCTGGAAGAGGAGGTTGAGGGACTGAGGGCTGTAAGGCACTGTGAGTGGAAGATTGACTGGTGGAGTAGCTCCCTGGTGTGTCAGAGGGAATGGTGCCAGGGGGATACCCCACAACTGGTGGTGGACCCCCTGCCCACAAGTCCATGGGATCAGACGAGCTCCAGCCTAGGGTGCTGCGGGAGCTGGCGGAGGTGATTGCCAAGCCACTTTCCACCATCTATCAGTGTTCCTGGTTATCTGGAGAGGTCCCAGAGGACTGGAGTCTTTGCCGATGTGACTCCCATCGACAAGAAGGGCCGTAAGGAGGACCCACGGAACTACAGGCCTGTCAGCCTGACCTCGGTTCCAGGGAAAGTTATGGAGCAAATCATCTTGGGTGAGATCACCCAGCTCTTGTGTGGCATCCAGGGGATCAGGCCCAGCCAGCACGGGTTCACGAAAGGCAGGTCGTGCTTGTCCAACCTCATCTCTTTCTATGACTGTGTGACCGGACCGGTAGATGAGGGAAGAGCTGTTGATGTAGTCTGCTTAGACTTCAGCAAAGCCTTTGACATGGTCTCCCACAGTATTCTCCTGGGGAAACTGGCTGCCCGTGGCCTGGACAGGTATACTCTTCTCTGGGTAAAGAACTGGCTGGAGGGCTGTTCCCAGCGGGTAGTGGTTAACGGGCCTACCTTGTTTAATATCTTTATTAATGACCTAGATGAGGGGATTGAGTGTACCCTGAGTAAGTTTGCAGACAATGCCAAGTTGGGAGGTAGTGTCCATCTGCCTGAGGGTAGGGTGGCCCTGCAGAGGGATCTGGATAGGCTGGACTGCTGGGCTGAGGCGAATGGGATGGGGTTTAACGAGGCCAAGTGCCGGGTCCTGCACTTTGGCCACAATAACTCCATGCAACGTTATAGGCTTGGGGCAGAGTGGCTAGAAGACTGTGAAGAGGAAAGGGACCTGGGAGTGTTGATCGATGCTCGGCTGAACGTGAGCCAGCAGTGTGCCCAGGTGGCCAAGAAGGCCAATGGCATCCTGGCTTGTATCAGGAATAGTGCAGCCAGCAGGACCAGGGAGGTGATCGTCCCCCTGAACTCTGCTCTGGGGAGGCCGCACCTCGAGTGCTGTGTTCAGTTTTGGGCCCCTCACTACAAGAAGGGCATTGAGGCCCTGGAGCATGTCCAGAGAAAAAGCTGGTGAGGGGTCTGGAGCACAAGTCTTATGAGGAGCGGCTGAGGGAGCTGGGATTGTTTAGTCTGGAGAAGAGGAGGCTCGGGGGAGACCTCATTGCACTCTACAACTTCCCGAAGGGAGGTTGTGATGAGGAAGGGGTCGGCCTCTTCTCTCAGATAACTAATGATAGGACTCGAGGAAATAGCCACAAGTTGTGCCTGGGGAGATTTAGATTAGATATCAGGAAAAACTTTTTCTCTCAAAGAGTGGTCAGGCACTGGAACAGCCTGCCCAGGGAGGTGGTGGAGTCACCGTCCCTCGCAGTGTTCAGGAAGCGCCTGGACAAGGTGCTATGAGATATGATTTAGTAGCTTAGCGGGTAGTATTGGTGATAGGAGGACAGTTGGACTAGATGATCTTGTAGGTCCTTTCCAACCTTGTGTTTCTATGATTCTATGATTTCTAAGATAGCTGACTTGTTTGAAAGTAAACCCAATCCATAAAACGCCTGTGTTGCTCTGGTGTTGTCCCAGCATAACATATCGTGTGATGAAACTAATAGCAGGCTACCTGGGGACTGATACAAGGTTCACGTGCTGTGTTGGCGGTGGCCACCTGAGGACAGCACTGAGGCAGACTGAGAAGTGTCCATTCCTGGAGGGCTAGCTGAAACAGGATGGTTTGGTTGCTTTTAATGCCGCTGATCCACGAGCTCATTTTTGATAAGAACTTCCTGGACCTCTTTTTCTAACGTCTTCCCCCCCCACTCAGGGAGGAGAGGATCAAACCACCCAGATACCATAGTCTTTTCCTCCAAAACTCAAAACTGCATGCACTTCTCACTTCTGTGTCTCAGCTTCCAGCTTCCAACATGCAGGAGCTCAGCCAAGCTAATGAAAATTAAGCATGCTTTTTTGACGCTCCCTTCCTTGGTTGATATTCTGTGAACAGAAAGACTTATAGGGATAATGAGAAGCAGTTGGTGAAGAAAGCTGAAGAACTTCCACTGCTCAATGCCAGAGGTCTGCGTACATAACTTCCAGCAGGAGAGGCTTTAATCTCATCTGTGTTTACTTTCTGCGGATTCACTGACTCAGGAAGACTATATTTTTGAATCCCTGGCAGCCTCAGGTGCAGCGTGTCATCTTGGCTGCCTTTGATGGTAGTGCTTGAGGTCAGACTCAGCTCCACAGCCCAGTGCCTCAAGCCAGCTGCATCTGCACCATCATTAGAGGCTCTGATGGGACCAGAGCCTTGAGGGGTATCTGCTGCATTTCTCCATCAGGCTAGAATGTTGAGAATATGTGAACAAGCTTCTAAATTCTAAATCCAAGGCTTACTAGGCAGGAGTCTGCTCTGTGTTTGCTGTGACTCACTTAAAGTTCAGCTTGGTCTCAAGGAACAGGTGCATTCCAGTTGGGCAATGGAGATTTGAACTTTTCGGAAGTCTGGGGCATATAAAAGTAAATCCCCCAGGACTCTGAAACCTGTCTGGCTAAAATCTCTGGCACCAGACATTTTAGCAGCATGAACGTATCAAGCAGTTGGCATGTCAGGTGTTCTTAAGGTGCAGGAGGTGACAAAGGGCCTTTGGTGAGATGTTGCTTACCTTGATCATTGAGCAGGTATTCATACATCCTCATGCAGTATGGATTTCCCATTATCTCCTCTTCCTTATCTCCTTTCCTTATTCCCTCATTATCTCCTTTTCCTCTTCCCATCATCTCCCATTATCTCCTGCATTATCTCCTTTCCACCTGCAAAACCTGTGCCCACCTTTCCTACTCACGGCTCCTCCACAGCACAGGATGATGGTGAGCATCCTGAAAAACCTGTGTCCAGATACTTGTCCAAGGAGACACATTCTCTGGTCATCTCCTTAAACATCACTGTTATTTAAGGCTGCAGATGCGTTTGTGAGTTAATAGGCAGCAGATGGAGGGACAGGAGAGGTGTCCCTGCAGAAAGATAGCACTACTGTGGAGATTATCTGCAGTGGAAGAGATAACAGCTTGACTGAGAATTTGCAAGATTTAGGGCTAAAGGTAGCTAAGTCAACTAAAGTAGAAGAAGCTCCAGTCATAGTTCTGGAGTGTTTTTCCACCCTGAATTGTGACTGATATTTGTCCCTCGGCCCTATTTACTCCTGTCCTGGTTTTGGCTGCGACAGAGTTAATTTTCTTCACAGTAGCTGGTATAGTGCTGTGTTCTGGATTTAGAATGAAAATAATGCTGATAACACACCAATGTTTTAGTTGTTGCTGAGCAGTGGTTACACAGATTTTTGCTGAACCACAATGCTTTTTGTGTGAACCACACGCTCCTTAAATCGGGCTCAAACTGGGGAGGAGCATGTTTACTGGGGGAGGAAGGGGGCTTCTCATCTGGTTTAACGTCTACCGGTTAGTGTATGGGAAGAACGTTAGGTGTGCCCTCCTCTATTTTGTGGGTATGCCCATAGTGAGCTCTTTGCGCATACCGTTTTCTAAGGGTTTCCCTTTGTGCCCCTGCGGCAGGGGGTGGGGTTCCGGCAGTTACCGGTTACTTGAGCACTTTGGGAGGCCCTCGCAGAATGATTGACTGTTGGTTTATAATTCTGTCACCCTCCTGTAAAGCTGGATGGATTATAAAAAGGCCCTTTTCCCAGGTAGAGTAGGGCTTCTCGGCATCCCTCTCAGTATGCTCAGGTCAGCTCCATTGCCTTCTTGAAACTTTGGGAATAAAATTGCTTGGGGCGAGTGGGACCTTTGGGTCCGTGCTGCCACGTGTGAGTTGAGAGCCCGTGGGTGGCATGGTGGCCTGGGAGTTTTATCTTTTCTGCTGGAGTTTGGAGCCCTAAGTTGTCAAGACAGGCAACTATATCCTTCTGAGTCTGCCCCACCACAGAGACACTAGACGCTGGGGCCACCAATTAGCACATCGTTGATACACCAATATGCTTGAACTCCTTCCCCAGGCGTAAATGGGGCAAGATGTTTAGCCTCAGGAAGTCACCTCCAGCAATTATTCCACAGGCAGCCATTCTCTGGAGGTTCCCAGTCACTTCAGGGCCCAAGTCTTCCACGATTTCATTGCCACAAAGGAAAGACACGCAGACGAGGTGAAGAAGCAGGACTGCTTATTTGGGGAGGGCCAAGCAGAAGGGTGATCTGGGAGCAAGCGAAGGGGACAGGAAGGTCCTGAAGGCTGGAGATGTGCCACGTGCTGGGAGAATCCAGGGGCCACCCAGCCTTCCACATACTTTCAGGTGGCCCCAGCACGCAGGAAGCCTGCCGTCATCTCTGCGCACACCAACAGGAGCACAGGAAGGACAGTGCAGAGCGCTTCGTCTCCCACGCCTTCCAGAGCCGGTAGCTCAGCCTTCGTATTCCAGGTACCGTGCGTGGCAAGCTCACTGCAGCTCGTATAATGAAGAGAGTCTGAGTTGCCAGCGAAGAGACAGAGGAACTGACGTCGTCCGTCATGCCTTGAATGGCTGTGAGAGAGAGGAACGGAGGCAAGGTCAGAGCCTTTGTCTGCGGGGACCCCAGGAAGGGCCTCATCCCTGGAAGTATTCAAGCAAGGTTGGACGGGGCTTTCAGCAACCTGGTCTAGTGGGAGGCATCCCTGACCGTGGCAGACAGGTTGGAATTCGATGACGTTATAGCTCCCTTCCAACCCAAACCATTCTATAACTCTCTGATTTTATGATTCTAACAGCTCCTGCTGTGGCCAGCGCCACCCAGCTCTTCCTGTGGTCAGGCAGGAGCAGGGGGCAATGAGACCAGCAGGAGGGGGCTGGCCCCAAACAAGCCCCTGAAATCTCTCTCCCCTCTGCCCACACCGCCCCTCTCCCGCACAATGAACAGCAGAGCCCTCCGCGCCAGGGCAGGGGCTGGCGCTCCCAGCCCAGGGTCTTTCCCCCTCCCCACCAGCCTCCGCCGATACCCCACTGCCTTCACTCACCTTCGTAGATGATGGGGAGCTCCTCCTCGTGCCAGTCCACCACTTTCCTCCCAATGAGCCCTAGGCACACACAGCCTGTCACAAACCCTGCCCGCCAGCCCTTCCCAGCAGCACAGCTCCCCCCCCCACTGGCCCTGCCGGCCAGGCCACCTGCCCTCCTCCCCTCGGGCACAGAGGGACCCCGGGGCTCTGGCTCACCGATGAACCTGACCGCCTCCAGTCGCAAGGGCTGCTGCGGGCTCTGTAGGTATGGCAGGCTCTGGCGCAGGTACCCATCCATCCGCCAGCTGTTGTCCTCCAGCTGCACAAGGGAGAGCACAAGGGCATGGGGCTGGTGCAGACCCTCCCCCTCGGACAGCTGCCTGCCCCATGCACTGGGGCGCTGTGGGCTTGTCCGGTCCAGGTCTGGGGCTTCAGAGCTGTCCTTACCAGGCACTCGCTGAGTCTCCATTTTTGCTGTCTCTCCAGCAGGTTCGCCAGCTGCGTCCTCTTCAGGAAATTGGCAGCATTGAGAAGGGCTTCCTCAGCGGCCTGAAGAGCAGCAGAGAATTTGAAATGCCACCACCAACTCTCAAGGGACCTGTGTCCCCAACACCTTGGCAAGGCTGCAGGGGCTGCACGCCTCTGCATGGCCCAGGGCGCTGTGTGGGGCAGGGTGACCACAGGGAGCAGGCGTCTGCTCCGCGGTGTAGCGCCCGAGGGAGCTGGGGCAGGCCCAAGCCCAGATATCTGTGGGGCACCTGGGCATAGCACAGGGGCGGAGGGGGCTGGCGGTCCAAGCCCAGAGCTTCAGGTTCCTGCGGGCATAGCTGGGAAGCCTGTGGGACTTGCAGAGCGTTGGCCTGCGTGGCCGCGCACCGCTGCCGAGCACTGCCGAGCAGGCAGAGCAGCTCTGGGAAACGGCCGTGCCCACCTTTTCAGCCATCGCCAGCTGCGGGGCTGCAGGCAGCCGCCCTGCAGAGGGCTGCATGCAGGGAGCAGGGATGGCAGCAGACCCCACGGCTCCGTCCCTCCAGCGGCCCTTGCTGTGGGTGCTCAGTCCCACCCCGGGGTGTCAACATTGCCCTCCCCAAATGACCACGCTGGTTAGAGAAGCCAACCTTGGCCACTTGCTGGTTCTCATCGTGCAAGTGGAAGAACAGTGGGATCACGCTCTGGCGCACGTGTGTCTTCAGCTGCTCTTTTCCACTTCCTGCTACAAAGTTCATCACATCTCTGAAGAAGTGGATGGATTGCAGCTGCGTGTAGCTGGATTCCTGGTGGGAAGCAAGAAGAAAAGACCTCAGCACCAGCTGCTCCATGCCCACTTGGGCAAGGGTCCGAAAATTCACAGGGCACAATGCTTCCTGACAGCACCCAACATCCATCAGGAAAGGCACTGTCCCTTGGAGACCCCAGCTGGGCCCTGTGCCCTCAGCCTTACGTTGTCAAAGAACGTTGGGAGCCTCTCTGCCAGCTGCAGAGCGATGGGGCTGGCCATGCGGATGTCCAGCTCCTTGAGCACTCTGTTGAGCACAACCAGGGCGTTTCCAGCCACGTCGCCTTCCACTTCTGGCAGTAGCTCCATGATCTGTGGCAGCAGGAACTCCATTTTTCTTGCCTGTGGGGAGCAACAACACCATGCTGGGCTGCGCTGGCAAACACTCTCAGGCTGTCAGAGCCCACAGTGCCCAGAAGCCAAAGTCCCGCCCCAAACGACTTGGGCAGATGCATGGGGAGGCAGAAGAGCCGGGAGCAGCTTCCACAGCACTCAGTGCCCAGCAAAGTCCAAGCGATGGTGTTAGCCAGCATCCCTGGCCCAGAGCCACACCACCAATGTGGTGTGTTCAGCCAGCTGAACCCTGCTTACCGTATAGGGTGTTTTGCTGAGCGTTGTGAGGCCCCTGAGCACCAGCTGACGCATCACCGTGCACTGACTCCTCAGGTACCTTGGGAAGAGCTTCAGGACTCGGACACACTCTACTCTGAGGTCATTACAGGCCAGCATCTGAAAAATAGGCATCAGTGAAAGGCGGAAATGGCCAGCAGGACACACCGCACCATGGAGGGCTGGATACATCCACCAGTGCAGGGATCAGGCACCAGCGCAGGCAGCTGAGCCCAAAGGCAGCAGCGGATGTGCAGAGCCCCTGGGCTCCTTGCCCTGTGTGTGGCACAGTGTTCGACCGCTCCTCCCAGCCCCCAGCAGCCTGGGATACCCCAGCCTCTGAGGAACAATTGCACAGAGAGACCTCGCTCAAGGGAGGCACGAAAAACTGCAGACAAGCGTCACTCTGGCAGCATGTGCCAAGGGGATGAACGGGGGCCCACCCCCGCCCCAGCTCCACCGGCTGGGCTCTCCCCACAGCTGCGGCCACAAGAGGGTGGCGTGGCGAGAGGCAGCTCAGACAGGCACCGCTTGCCATCAGGCTCACCTCGACCAGGAAGGCCATGGCGGGGACCTCCCAGCGTGGCTCATTCCTGCCGAGCCACATTTCCAGATGCCACACAATCCGTTGACGCTCGTTTCGTGTGATACATGTCATCATCCTGGCAGAGGGAAGAAGGCAGTGTAAGTCCTGAGCAGGATGAGTGAAGTGCTCCCGGGTCTGACTGCCCCCCTCATCCAGCCGTTACACCACAGGCCAGGCCAGGGCCACCTCGGCTCTGCTCCAGCAGCCACCAGCATTTAATGCTCACGCAGGCCTGGTCTTTCGCCACCTCTCCTTGCAGGGAGAAAGCCAGCGCCCCACAGCAGCGGGCACCTTGGGTGCACAGTGGGCTTCCTGCCCCTTCTGAGGAGACCTCATTCTTGCCCACGGGCGATTCATGTGCCCCGGGCTCTGCCGGTGTCCCTCAGTGCTTCCTGCCCTGCCCCAGGGGGCTGCCCTCGGGAGGGGAGGCCGGCACTGTGGCAGGGGACTGCTCTTGTGCAGCCACTCTCTCTCAGGCTTTGACCTTCTGCTCGCAAGAGCCAGGGCTGCAGCCCCTTTCTTTGAGAAATGGGGCCCCTGCCAGCCGCCACCAAGGGGATTGGATGGGGCTCCCGGTCTGCAGGGGAGAAATGCCGGGGGAGAAGGGAGCAGGGTGCCCTCACCTGGCCAGCAGACCCACTGCCCAGTGGTGGCTCTCAGCGTTGACTAGTGTCTCCCAGGCATTCCTCTTTCCTAATTCAAGCACCAGCATGCCGTACCCAAGACAGCATAGCAGTGCTTTCAGAGTCAGCACCGCAAACCTGCAGGCAGAGCAAAGCCCAGGTCACACTGGGATCCCTGGCCCAGGCTCCAGGACCATGGGAAGGATGCGAGGAGTGGGACAGAGCACCTGCTGGGGCTGGTGGGAATGCACTCCTCCTGCTGGTATTCCCTGCAGAACGTCTCCACCTCTTCTGGCGTCTGCTGTGCGCTTGCGGAGATTTGGAAGAGCAACAACAGCAAGAGTAGGGGGAAATGCGCCTCCACCTCCACTGGGTAAATGGTTGGCTGGAGGATCTCCCGCAGCACCCTGGTTGCCTGCAGAAAAGACCCAGAGATGGCACTCACTGCTGAGACATCCCTGTGGCATGGCCCCAGCGTGGGAGGCTGAGGCTCAGGTGCAGACGTGGGCCACGGGAGATGCAGGCAGAGCACCCGGCCTGGCTCCCAGCCAGAGCTGAGCCACCAAAGCTCTTTGGGCTCAGCTCTTCTTTGTGCCACAAGCAGCCTCCCTGGGGCGGTGGGAATGTGCCCTGGCTGAGTCTCCTGTGTCCTGCAGCCAGCCTGGGTTCTCCGTCCCAGCCCCTGCAGCCTGCTGGGCTGTGCCTTGGCCCTGCCCTGTCCCCTAAACCTGCCCCTAAGCCAGGTTTGCAGCCCACCGCCTGAGGCAGGGAGATGTAGTGACAGGGGAGGATGGATAGCTGCCCCGAGATGCAGCCCCTGGGGGAAGAGAGGCCTTGTTCAGAAACTCACGGCCAGGACGAAGACATCCGTGTTGTCCCCGTCAGACTGTGGACGTCCTGTGAAGGGGCCAGTCCTTCAGCACGTGGCACAGCTCTGCCATCACCTTCCTTGCAGTCCGGGTTGAGGAGGTCATCAGCCTCCACATGGTTGCGGCAGCTCTAGGGGTCCAGAGAGCTCAGTCAGGGGGGTCTTGGCCACAGCACCAAGGCCTGGGCAACCGTGGAGGGGCCCGGGCTGGCCACCAGTCCCGCCTCTGCCCCCTGCCCCTCACAGGCAGCACCCGGCAGGCCCGGCCCTGCAGGCTGCGGGCAGCTGAGGTGCGGTCCGCTGTGGGGCAGGGAGGGATTGTGGTGGCAGGCTCTAGGGCTGATGTGCCAGGGCTGGGAAATGGGGCGATGGAGGGCTCGGCCCCTGCAGAGCATCCTGAAAATCGCCATCTGGCAGCTGGCGCTGGATGGGCTCGAAAGGCTGGCGGGCCCCAAGCCATCGGGGCAGGCGGGCCCCATACCTGTCACACGATGGGGAGCAGCGCAGCAGGGTCACCACCACGTCATGCGGGTGCTTCTCGGCCAGCGCCAGAAGGCTCTTGTCCAGACGGTGCTGGGCAGATGCTTCTGTGTTGGTCACGAGCCACTGGTAGATGTTCTTCAAGATGTCCGGCGCCTGGAGGAGAAATGTCTGAGAGTGGGGCTGCTGCCAGAGCAATCCCTTTCCCGGGGTCCACTGACAAGTGCTTCTCTTCCCACCACTCAGTGCTTGCCAAAAAGGGTGTCACATGCCCAACGGACAGAGCTTCAAGCGGGGCACACGATCCCCCAAGGGCTTGAGTCCCACCAGCTGGATACTTACATGTTTTGAAAGGACGACGCTGCCTACTACATGCTTATCCAGCGTGACTGCAATGGCCTCCTGCTCCTGCTTCTGGTCCCTGTCCTGCTCCTGCTGCTGCTGCTGCTCCTGTTCTGTGTGGTCCCAGCCTGGATTTGGTGAAGACCAAGCACAGACAGAGCTGAGGGTCTGTGGGAGAGGCTGGAGGACACAGCCAAGACCACACTGCCCGGGCAGGGTGATCCCCGAGCCAGGAACTAGCGGGGGCACTGAGCCCAATCTCTCTTGTGCATGCGTCGGAGCCAGGTGTTCCCCAGCAGATGGGGCATGTTAAGGGGGGAGAGCCCTGCACCCCACAAGGTGCTTGCTGCCATTGGGCAGGAGAGGTCTGTACCCACAGGATGGCTGCCCATGGCCTGCTTCGTCCTGCCTCTCCCTGCTCATCCCATGGAGCTGGACGGTTCCCCTCGCCCCTTGCCCCTGGGGATGCCACGTGGGACAGCAGCTCCTGTGAGGACGGGAAGGGGCAGAGGCAGCTTGCAGCTGCCAGCCCTTCAGCCCAGCTCGGCCACTCACCTGCCTGCAGCACCTGCACCTCGGTCAGCTCATCAGGCTGCTGCGCTGGGCTGGCGTTAACCTTGTCCTCCTCCTCCATCCAGGCCTTCTTGGGCATGCTGGGGTCTCTCCCCGCCATGCTGCTGAGGTCTGGCCTCAAGGGCTCCCACCACAGGGATGGGAAACGCTTCCAGGAAGCACCAAAGACACGGGCAGTAGGAATGGGGTGGCTCTGCAGGGACTCCTTGCAGCTCCGCTCCTTCCCGTCCTGTCCCGTCTCGTCCTCCAGGCAATGTGGGGAAACCACGCTGCCAGCAGCACTTATATCACAGAGGTCACAAAGGGCCCCGTGACCCGTTGCTGCACGCCCATTGTCCGGACAGAGCCCGCATCACGGCAGGTCACAAAGGGCCCCGTGACACGCTGCCACCTGCCTCGCCCCTCAGACCCCTCCTGCCACCCCATCCCCTCATGGCTTCCCAGCAGCCTGGCTCTGAGGGCCTTCCTGCCAGCCTGGCCCCTCGTAGCCTCCAGCCTCCGCAGCCCCTCCAGTCCTCCCACCACCCACCCCCGCACGGCTTCCCAGTGCCCCAGCTCTCTGAACCGCCCATCAGCAGCCCCTTGTCACAGGCCCACCAAGCGGTGGGTGGGAAGGGACCTGCGGGGCTGGGTCACCAAACTTGTGGTGACAACGTCTGAGTGCCCAGACCCGTACACCTCTGTGTCTATATTTCCAGGGCATAAGGAACTGGATGGATGGTCAACAGCAACTGTGATGCTGTTGGAGTGGTGGAGACCAGTGACGAGTGGTGTCCCCGAGGGGTCTGTACTGGGACCGCTATTATTTAACATCTCTGTCGGTGACAGTTCGTTACCAGGAAGCTTCCAAACCTGGTTCGCCCCTCTGACTATTACCCGCTTTTGATAGTCCAGGCTGGCAGTGATGATCTTGAAAAGAGAAGCCTGAAGGCTATCAAACAGGACTATAGGGGGCTGGGACGATTGGTGGAGGGAGCGGGAGTGCAGGTGGTGTTTTCGTCTATCCCTACGGGGGAAGGGAGAGGCACGGAGAGGCCATGGAAAGCTCACGTGGTTAATAGGTGGCTCAGAGGCTGGTGCCAGCACAGAAATTTTGGGTTTTTTCACCATGGGGAGCTTTACTCGGCACCCGGCCTGATGGCCCCAGACGGGTCCCTATCTCCAAGGGGAAAACGGATCCTAGGCCAGGAGCTGGCGGGGCTCATAGAGAGAGCTTTAAACTAGGCAAGAAGGGGGACGGGGCTCAAACAAGGCTTGTTGGAGCCGTGCCGGGGGAAACAATGGCTAGGCTGGGGAAGAACGCGATGGCCCAGCTGAAGTGCATCTACACTAATGCACGCAGCATGGGTAACAAACAGGAGGAGCTGGAAGCCATCGTGCAGCAGGAAGGCTACGACTTGGTTGCCATCACGGAGACGTGGTGGGACAGCTCCCACGACTGGAGTGCTGCAATGCCTGGCTATCGGCTCTTCAGGAGGGACAGGCAGCACAGAGGGGGTGGTGGCGTGGCTCTCTGCATTAGAGAATCTTTTGATGTTGTGGAACTCCAGGCTGGGAATGATAAGGTTGAATCCCTGTGGGTTAGGATCCGCGGGAAGGCCGGCAAGGCTAGCGTCCTGGTCGGGGTCTGTTATAGACCGCCGAACCAGGATGAGGAGACGGATGAGGAGTTTTATAGGCAACTGACAGAAGTTGCAAAATCGTCGGCGCTTGTCCTCGTGGGGGACTTCAGCTTCCCGGATATATCCTGGAAACACAACACGGCACAGAGAAAGCAGTCTAGGAGGTTTCTGGAGAGCGTGGGAGATAGCTTCCTGACGCAGCTGGTCAGTGAACCTACCAGGGGTGGTGCCCCGCTAGACCTTCTCTTCACAAACAGAGAAGGACTGGTGGGAGATGTGGTGGTCGGAAACTGTCTTGGACAGAGTGACCACGAAATGGTAGAGTTCTCTATTCTTGGCGAGGCCAGGAAGGGGACCAGTAAAACTGCTGTCTTGGACTTCCGGAGGGCTGACTTTGAGCTGCTCAGGACGCTGGTTGGCCGAGTCCCTTGGGAGGCGGTTCTGAAGGGCAGAGGAGTCCAGGAAGGCTGGGTGCTCCTCAAGAAGGAAATCTTAACGGCACAGGAGCGGTCCGTCCCCACGTGCCCAAAGACGAGCCGGCGTGGAAGAAGACCGGCCTGGCTCAACAGAGAGTTGCGGCTTGTGCTTAGCAGAAAAAAGAGGGTTTATAATCTTTGGAAAAAAGGGTGGGCCACTGAGGAGGACTACAAGGATGTAGCGAGGCTGTGCAGGGAGAAAATTAGAAAGGCCAAAGCTCATCTGGAGCTCAACCTGGCTACTGCCGTTAAAGACAACAAAAAATCCTTTTACAAATATATCAACGCGAAACGGAGGACTAAGGAGAATCTCCATCCTTTACTGGATGCGGGGGGAAACCTAGTTACTAAGGATGAGGAAAAGGCTGAGGTGCTTAATGCCGCCTTTGCCTCAGTCTTCAGCGGCAATACCGGTTGTTCTCTGGATACCCAGTGCCCTGAGCTGGCGGAAGGGGATGGGGAGCAGGATGTGGCCTTCGCTATTCATGAGGAAATGGTTGGCGACCTGCTAAGGAGCTTGGATGTGCGCAAGTCGATGGGGCCGGATGGGATGCACCCGAGGGTACTGAGAGAACTGGCGGAGGAGCTGGCCGAGCCGCTTTCCATCATTTATCGGCAGTCCTGGCTATCGGGGGAGGTCCCAGTTGACTGGTGGCTAGCCAATGTGACGCCCATCTATAAGAAGGGCCGGAGGGCAGACCCGGGGAACTATAGGCCTGTCAGTTTGACCTCAGTGCCAGGAAAGCTCATGGAGCAGATTATCTTGAGGGTCATCACGTGGCACTTGCAGGGCAAGCAGGCAATCAGGCCCAGTCAGCATGGGTTTATGAAAGGCAGGTCCTGCTTGACGAACCTGATCTCCTTCTATGACAAAGTGACACACTTGGTGGATGAGGGAAGGGCTGTGGATGTGGTTTACCTTGACCTCAGTAAGGCTTTTGACACCGTTCCCCACAACATTCTCCTCAAGAAACTGGCTGCTCGGGGCTTGGACTGGCGTACGCTTCGCTGGGTTAGAAACTGGCTGGATAGCCGGGCCCAGAGAGTTGTGGTGAATGGAGTCAAATCTGGTTGGAGGCTGGTCACAAGTGGTGTCCCCCAGGGCTCGGTACTGGGGCCGGTCCTCTTTAATATCTTTATCGATGATCTGGATGAGGGCGTCCAGTGCACCCTCAGTAAGTTTGCAGATGACACCAAGCTAAGTGCGTGTGTCGATCTGCCCGAGGGCAGGAAGGCTCTGCAGGAGGATCTGGATAGGCTGGAGCGATGGGCTGAGGTCAACTGTATGAAGTTCAACAAGGTCAAGTGCCAGGTCCTGCACCTGGGGCGCAACAACCCCAAGCAGTGCTACAGGCTGGGAGATGAGTGGCTGGAAAGCTGCCTGGCCGAGAAGGACCTGGGAGTATTGGTTGATAGTCGGCTGAATATGAGCCAGCAGTGTGCTCAGGTGGCCAAGAAGGCCAACAGCATCCTGGCCTGTATAAGAAGCAGTGTGGCCAGCAGGGCTAGGGAAGTGATTGTCCCCCTGTACTCGGCTCTGGTGAGGCCGCACCTTGAGTACTGTGTTCAGTTTTGGGCCCCTCGCTACAGGAAGGACATGGACGTGCTCGAGCGAGTCCAGAGAAGGGCGACCAAGCTGGTGAGGGGTCTGGAGAACAAGTCTTACGAGGAGCGGCTGAGGGAGCTGGGCTTGTTCAGCCTGGAGAAGAGGAGGCTCAGGGGCGACCTTATCGCTCTCTACAGTTACCTTAAAGGAGGCTGTAGTGAGGTGGGGGTTGGTCTGTTCTCCCACGTGCCTGGTGACAGGACGAGGGGGAATGGGCGAAAGTTGCGACAGGGGAGTTTTAGGTTGGATGTTAGGAAGTACTTCTTTACCGAAAGGGTTATTAAGCATTGGAACGGGCTGCCCAGGGAGGTGGTGGAGTCACCATCCCTGGAGGTCTTTAAAAGACGTTTAGATGTAGAGCTTAGCGATATGGTTTAGTGGAGTACTTAGTGTTAGGTCGGAGGTTGGACTCGATGATCTTGAGGTCTCTTCCAACCTAGAAATCTGTGTCTGTGTGTCTGTGTCTGTCTGACGTGAGCAGTGGGATTGAGCGCGCCCTCTGCAAGAGGGCAGACAACACCAAGCTAGGTGATGGTTGGACCAGATGATCTTGGAGGTCTTTTCCAGCCTTCATGATTCTATGATTCTATGATTTGTGAGGGGTGCAACCCCCTTTTTGCTGTCACTCAAAGAAATTGTTATTCCAGTGTGTTAGCATTGCACTGGAGGCATAGCGGCTCTGTAGGAGGGACACGCTGGCAAGATGAGGAGGGGGTGTTGCCCTTCATGGGAGCAAGCAGATGGAGTGCGTGGAGCTCTGTCTGGAATGGCTGAGGAGCTGGCTGAGAGTTTATGGTTTAGGATGAAAGGGAGGAGAGGGAAAGGTGACATTAGAGTGGGTGCAGGCCACTTGACCAGTGAGAACAAGTAAATGAGGCCTTCTACAGACAGATAGGAGCCTGTTTGCAGGCACTGGTCCTCACCGGGGCCTTCGACCATCCTGATTGTCTGCTGGGGGGACAACACAGCAGGGCATACGCAATCCAGGAGGCTCCTGGCCTGCGTTGATGATATCTTCCTTCTCCACGCAATAGAGAAGCCAAGGCTTTAGGCGGCCTTGTCTGCAGTGACTGTGAGATGGTGGAGCTGAAAAACTTCCCTCTCTACTTCCACTCCTCAGGAGGCTGTGGAGAGCAACGAGCTTGCCTCTTAGCCTTCTTTTCTCTGAACTAGACAACAACCCAAATGTCCTCAGCCTCTCCTCACAGGACATGCCTCCCAGCCCTTTTTTACCAGCTTTGTTGCCCTCTTCTGGACGCATTCAGATGTCTTAATTTCCTTTTTAGATTGTGGAGCCCAGAACTGCACACCGTATTCAAGGTGGGGCCACACCAACACTAAGTAGAGCAGGAGAATCACATGCTTTACCAGCTGGCTATTTTATGTTGAATGCCCCAAAAGGCAGTTTTGAAATGCCCCAGCTGCCAGGGCAAACTGCTGGCTCATGTTGCACCCATTGGTGACCAGTTCCCCCAGGTCCCTTTCTGCAGAGCTGTTCTCCAGCCGCTCGTCTCCCTGTGTGCACATGCGTCCAGCATTGCTCTGTCCCAGCTGCAGACACTAGCATTCGTACTGGTTGAATTTTTACAGCCTGAGAACAACCATCCTGACACAGGGACATGCACCCACTGTGCCACATGGACGGGAGCTCATGAAGCTGCGCACAACATGTCCGGCACATCACCTGCGTGGCAAGGCTCAGCTCCTCCGTCTTCCCCAGCACAGGGGGGTCCAGGCAGGACAGATGGGGAGCCCTGCTCCTCTGCCAAGAATCGCCTTCCCCTTCCAGCGCCGCCTGCTCCAGCCCTGCTGCTGGGGACGTTTCACTGTCTCTGCTTGCCATCGTGTGGTAGAGGCACGCACTGGCCCTTGTCTGGGGAGAGCAGTCCTGCGGGAAGTGCGTCAGGCAGGGACGGCCAGGACAGTGACAGCACCCAGGGAGGGAAGTGCTCCTGTGGCAGGGACCAGAGCTGCTCCCCTCCTGCACGGTGGGCACAGAGCTGCACCAAGCTTGCTCAGAGGGGAGCGGGGCTAAGTTGAGGGTGCTTGTGGGGGCACGGGGCTGGTGTGAGTGTGTGTACAAGAGCAGGTCTGCTCTGTGGCTGCAAGGATGGCAATGGAGCTGACCTGAGCAGACTCAGAGGGACACTCAACTTTGGGAGTGATTAAAGCAGCTGTTCTCAGCAATGAGCACCTAGGAAATGAGTGGTTTTAGAGAGAAAGAGCAGGAACAGAAGGCCAGCACTTCCTGCTCCAAGGCCAGCATCCCCTAGCCCAGCACGCTGATCCCTCTGCCCCTTAGGGGGTAAGGCCATTCTCCCAAAGTCTGTTGCCAGATTCTCCTCTGCAGCACTGACACACAGGCCATGTGCAGAAAGAGCCTCTTGCATCTCCAGAGGGGATGGGACCTTCAGGACAGGGACTCCCTCCACTGGAGAACCTTTCCTCCACCACCTGCCCTCCTTCCCCTCCGTCTCTGCACACAGCTCAGGTTCCTGCGGGCATAGCTGGGAAGCCCGTGGGACTTGCAGAGCGTTGGCCTGCGTGGCCACCCAGAGTTGCTGACGGGAGCAGGTGCTGCCAGGGCCCAGGCCCTCTGCCTAGGAACAGCCCCCGGGAGGGTGGCGCCAGTGTGTGAGCAGCACCCGCAGCGTGCTTCAGTGCTGGGTGTGGGAGATCGTGTGGTGGCACACAGGGGTTCTGCCCCTCCTCCCCTTCGAGTCCATCCTCTCTGCTGGCAGTCTCTGTGACCACAGTTTTTACCGTGGTCTCCGCCAGGCAGAGAGCTTGCCCCAAAGAGGCTGTGGCGACCCAAAGGGAGGGCCTGTCCAGAGCCGTGGCCGTACAGGTCTCTGGGTGCAGGGAGCGGCAGTGCCTGCTGCTGCCGGGGGAGGGAGGCAGGTATTGCCCCTGTGTGAGGGGCAAGCGGGTAGAAGATCTGGTCAGCATGGCGGCAGAGCTGGAAGAGGAGGTTGAGGGACTGAGGGCTGTAAGGCACTGTGAGTGGAAGATTGACTGGTGGAGTAGCTCCCTGGTGTGTCAGAGGGAATGGTGCCAGGGGGATACCCCACAACTGGTGGTGGACCCCCTGCCCACAAGTCCATGGGATCAGACGAGCTCCAGCCTAGGGTGCTGCGGGAGCTGGCGGAGGTGATTGCCAAGCCACTTTCCACCATCTATCAGTGTTCCTGGTTATCTGGAGAGGTCCCAGAGGACTGGAGTCTTTGCCGATGTGACTCCCATCGACAAGAAGGGCCGTAAGGAGGACCCGCGGAACTACAGGCCTGTCAGCCTGACCTCGGTTCCAGGGAAAGTTATGGAGCAAATCATCTTGGGTGAGATCACCCAGCTCTTGTGTGGCATCCAGGGGATCAGGCCCAGCCAGCACGGGTTCACGAAAGGCAGGTCGTGCTTGTCCAACCTCATCTCTTTCTATGACTGTGTGACCGGACCGGTAGATGAGGGAAGAGCTGTTGATGTAGTCTGCTTAGACTTCAGCAAAGCCTTTGACATGGTCTCCCACAGTATTCTCCTGGGGAAACTGGCTGCCCGTGGCCTGGACAGGTATACTCTTCTCTGGGTAAAGAACTGGCTGGAGGGCTGTTCCCAGCGGGTAGTGGTTAACGGGCCTACCTTGTTTAATATCTTTATTAATGACCTAGATGAGGGGATTGAGTGTACCCTGAGTAAGTTTGCAGACAATGCCAAGTTGGGAGGTAGTGTCCATCTGCCTGAGGGTAGGGTGGCCCTGCAGAGGGATCTGGATAGGCTGGGCTGTGTCTATATTTCCAGGGCATAAGGAACTGGATGTATGGTCAACAGCAGCTGTGATGCCCAGGTGGAGACCAGTGACGAGTGGTGTCCCCGAGGGGTCTGTACTGGGACCGCTATTATTTAACATCTCTGTCGGTGACGTGAGCAGTGGGATTGAGCGCGCCCTCTGCAAGAGGGCAGACGACACCAAGCTGAGTGGTGTGGTCGACATGGCGGAGGGAAGGGATGCCATCCAGAGGGCCCTGGGCAGGCCTGAGAGGTGGGCCCGTATGAACCTCATGGAGTTCACCAAGGCCAAGTGCAAAGTCCTGCACCTGGGCCGGGGCAATCCCAGACATGAATCCAGGCTGAATCCACTGTCCCTGGGGGTGTTAAAGGAAAGGTTGGATGTAGTGGTTAAGGACATGGTTTAGTGGGTGATATTGCTGGGAGGGGGATGGTCGGACCAGATGATCTTGGAGGTCTTTTCCAGCCTTCATGATTCTATGATTCTATGATTCTATACCTAGTGATTTCAGTACACCTGAGGGAAAAGATACCAGGTGACTAGTTGGTTGCTTGTCCATTCCATTCTTTATCTGCATTGCAAATGATGCATTTAAGATTACCAAGCCACATCTTCCTTAGGATGACCATGCCAGCTTCTGTGGAAGGTCCCATGCCCTCAGCACTGGGGCTGCTCAGGCAGCCATGAGTGTTCC